>NC_053159.1:143833645-144073645 GCF_016835505.1 Polypterus senegalus | reverse complement strand
TTGTGTGGACTCAGTGAAAGAGATGCTGCTATAAAAAAAAAGACCACATAGACTCATTTTTTTTTTTTTTACCTTTAGCATGAGTGCTGGCTGTTTATAATCACATTCAAAGCATTCTATGAAGTTCTTTGAGTGATAAAAGCAGGTTTTACCTTAAATTATATAATCAATATATCCTAGTGGGAACATCTATCATTGAATGACATTCTGTTGATTAACAATGAATAGCTCTTTCTGTTACAGGAAATCTAAAAAAAAAAAATCCAAATTGTTGGAACACTTATAAGAAACTTAACCAACAAGCTTACAAAAATATCGGTCTATGTGCGGGTTCCTTGTTCTACACGGCTATCATCTTAAAAAAACAAAACGCTGCATCCACAGAAACGTTTAGGCCGCACGTACTAATTACATACTGATTGTACAATGCTGCTTGAATTAATCAATATTTAAAATATGCATGCATACAAACAATCAGGATCTGCCATAACAGCAATCTGCTAATTGTGATGAGAAGGCAGGGAAATGTGTTTCGAGAAATGGTCAAAATTAAAGAAAAGTTTTCTCCACACCGAGTGCTGAATACCTAAGAGAATAAGCATAATAATAAATAAACCAAACTCCGCTAATCGACCCCTAAAAGCTGTAAATATGCAGAGGCCCTTTCAAATGCTTTTCTTATAAACAGGCAAGCCAAGCCAAGGCAGTCCACAGCTGGATGTTGACTGTAGCACCTGGAAAGGGCTGAGGGACTGGCCTCAACTGCAGGAAAAACAACCGTGTGCATGATAGATAACTAGGATATGTAGTAATAGGATTGATTGGACTGTCCTTTTTTGTCATGTTTGTGAACATATACTGTAAAAAAAAAGGTCACTGCAGCTATCTGGAGAGCACATTATTTTATTCTGCATAGTGTCATTCTGGAATCAGTGGCCAAACTATCTTGAGAGCTTCTCACTTCACAGTCTGCCTGGAAAGAGTTAACTTGTGAGCAAGACAAGGAGGAAGACGCTCTGCTTCTTTTTGTTGAGGGTGGGGGGTCAATACTAATGTCATTCACTGATCGACAAAATAGCGAGTGAAGTAGACACGCTTAAATCCACACTACTGTATCAAAACAAGCAGGAAATTTGCAGAGCACATAAATAAACAAGTTGGCCTGTATGTTTAAACTTGGAAAGCGATGCGGACACACACAAAAATAAGCAACCCTCTCATAAGTGTTTAATATTTTTTAACGATCAACCTAATCACCGGGTAAGAGATTAGGTGAAATGTACAGTTCTGGCAAGCATCCCAAGAAACGGTGGGATCCAAAGAGCACCTCTGTCCCCCGGCCCAGGCTCAAGCACACCTTGTGCGGTGCTGTTATAGGTGTGACCCTCAAACACACGCACGCCCATGTGTGCGCTTTGCCAAACAGAGGATCTATTTGCGCTTTTCAGTGAAAGTGTTACAAAGTTACAGAGTCAGGCGGGTCTCGATCATCTGACTTAACTCTTTGAAGCTGGCAAACAGTAAATCCAGCGCAGCTCACCCTTACAAATTGGAAAACCGCACAGCTGAAAATGCCTTTGAGAATTTCTAAGACTAGCCAAAAGGCTTTTTCTTTTTCCCCGTTTCGGTAAAAGACGTTTACATAACATATTCTCGAACCCGAATAATCCTATTCAGGGTCGCGTGGGCCGCAGCCGGCCCCTACTACTTTTTGCCTAAATTCTACGCCACCTTAAACTCGTTACCGTTGTCTTTCCATGACAAGCGGCCTGTTTCCCCTTTTCACTTATAAAGTCTAATGAAAAATCACGAGGATTATGTTTTTCGCAGTGTGCAGTATGTGTCATCTTATATTTGTTTGCTGTGTCCCTTCTTCATCGTCTTTCTCTGTTACACTTTTTTTTTTTTTAATTCTCTTTCAATTCAAGGAATTTCTGTATCCCTCCGATAAGCATCTTCATATTTAGTGTTATCAGCAGAGACACAAGCTCAGTCCTGACATCTTTTCCATGAATCCAGGGGAGAAGAAAAATCCACTTTGCTCAGATAAATCCAGGCCATTCCCAAAGGAAATGCTATTGGATACATCGCATGACAAGAGCGAAAATGAAAAAGTGTACCTGTTTCTTTATCCCTGTATACAGGAGGGGGAAAAGAAAGAGAATCCGAAGTCCATTAAATCAAAATATACCCCAGCTTTCTTACGCGACCATGCGTGATTGACAACTAAGTAGGTGAAGGCTAAAATATATACAGTAAGAACTTATATTTTGAAAAGTTTAGCCATTTGTGTATTATATATTTACTTGTGTATTCACTGATATTTTATACACAATTCTCATGTATATGTTTGTGCGTGTGCACACATGTTTATAACGCATGTCGGCGCGTGTTATAATAATTATAAAAATTGTACGTTTACACTGTACAGCTCCCTGGCTGAACGCTACACCTACTGTACAATACCCAGTGGTCACTTAGTTCTCAGTTTTATAAGTGCCCCACTTCGAAAAAACACTGCATGTACATAATGATCATCTTAATAATTTTAATAAAAATAAAAAGAAATGCTCTCAGGTCTGCTATATACTTTAAACAAACGCGCAGTGTTTCGATTACAGGCAGATCAAGTGTTATTGTTTTTGATTGCAATGGATATATTTATTACTTAAAGCACTCCAAGTATCACGCATATTTATGGCTTATTTTTTATCCAAAAAGAATGTGATCATTTCAGAGAATAAAGGATAAAGCCTACTTTAGTCGGTGCTTTTGTTTGCTATTCGGTAGAAAAGTGCTGCCTACTTGTAAGCAGAACAGACCCTCAACTACTGACAATTGATTTTAGAAGATCGATACTCAGCTTTTAATAAAGAAAAGAGGAAGATGGGAAATATGGCATGTTGGTTTCCTGCCTTTTTTTAATATATACTTTAGGCATATTAGCACACAAGACGAGATCTTACTAATGTTAACCCTGCTACACCACTTTTATTGTCACCCCCAAAAAGTGAACGGAACCCAGCTACAGAAAGAGTGTAAAATTATATGTTATCGATATAACCCGAGAGTTAAACACGAAGTGGTGCAAATGTGAATTGTAAACAATGACACATAAGGGAGAAGCAAATGGGTAGAAACAAAATGTTTCCTTCTGAAATTCCTCTGTCACTCCCCCATACAGCCGTGCAAGTCCACCACGCTAACACCAACCAGAAGAAGTGAAATGAAGAAAGGAGGCAGGAAGAAAGAAAATGAAACACGTCCTGCTTTTAAAACTCGGAAACTAAATGGAATTGTCGGCCTAAAGTGAAAAAAAAACAAAACAAAAAGAGGCATATCCTCATTTTAGCGAATTCTGTGAGAGCACCGTAAAATCAGCACAATGTTTACTTTATAGGCAGTAAAGCAACGTTTCAGTAAACAGGGCGACCCTACCTATCAGTCTGTCCCTCTGTCTATCTATCTATCTGTCTACTTACTTATCCATCTGGGTACTATTTGCAAGTTTAAAAACCAAACACCGACGTCGTTACTCAGCATGTATAGCACAAAACGTTACAAAGTACGACAAGAACAGGCTTAATTCATGATGATGACAAGCATATCGACAACAAGTCGCCAACATCAAAACGAAACCAATAAGCAGAAAACCAGGCCCACTATGAACAAACACATATCGATAGGCAATAGCAGAATATTACAAGCACGTTTGAGGCATACAGAGAAAGATCCACAGGTATTCGAACACAACCTACTAATGTAATGGCGAGACCAACCAGTCTGACAAGTGTCGTGTTTGCATGTTTTTGTTGTTGTTCTTTTTCCCACTTTTTAAATGGAGACCGTCTATAGACAAAACCCGTTATGCCTTCAAGCCTTTGCCTGAAACTTTGCTCTCCTCTCTCACTCCCTCTCTCTCTCCCTCTCCCTCCCTCTCTCTCTCTCTCTCTC
Source organism: Polypterus senegalus (assembly GCF_016835505.1). Lineage (NCBI taxonomy): Eukaryota > Metazoa > Chordata > Cladistia > Polypteriformes > Polypteridae > Polypterus > Polypterus senegalus. Next base: position 144,069,691 of record NC_053159.1, on the reverse strand, counting down.
TACTCGCTCTCTCTCTTTTCCCCTCCTGCTTTATCACATCGCTCCGTTAGTTTCCTTCTAAACTCTTGACAATTTAAAACTTCGGCTAAGTTTCTTTCGAGTCCCCCGCACCGTTTCTCACCACTTCCCCCAAATGACACCGGTAATAGCGAACACCAAAAGACACTTTTTTTTCTTTTACCAGTCACCCAGTCTTCAACTCTCATTGAAAACGTTACAGGAGAATACAACAGGCGATACCCCTGAGCCGGAGCGCACGTCCTGCTCGCTCAAGGGATGTTTCCTTCACAAATAGCAGACGCACACAGGCACGCACACACTCACAAAGACACATTTTATTGTCGGTATGTGTTTCTCCTTACCGTTTTTTCTTCTTGGGTTGGCTTGTTTTCGCCTCTTACACCTGGGGCCATCCGCCATGATCTGCTGCTTCATTGATAAGAGTGGATCAGATGGCAGTTCGCATGGACTCGACTCCCTGAATCAGCAGCACGCAGACTCAATATCTAACAACCAAACACACAGCAACAATGTGGGCACTGGGAGATCCCATTTAAATACAGGGCGCCAAATTTAACACACAATAAAAATTAATAAACACTTTTAAAAAAGAAAAGAAAAAGGAACACTGACAGAAATTAATAAAACGGATGCGCATCTCTCTCTCGCTCTCTCTCTCCTTCTCTCTCTCTCTCTCTCCCCCCCTCTCTCTCTCTCTCTCTCTCTCGCTCCCACCATTATCTCTCTCTCTCTTTTTAATTGGTCTTTTCTTGAAACTGTGATCAGTTTGAAAATAAGTAGAGAACAGACTCGAGCGGGAGAGAGAGAGAGATAGAGGGAGAGAGAGAGAATTACACCTTCGATATGACTCATAATTCACGATCATTGCCTATGGGGGAATGTACTGTGTTTTACAGTATGTTACTTAAATGCAAGGCGTTGTTTTTTTTTTTTTCTTTTTGGTATCTTCCTACAATCTGTGCATTGATAACATAACTTTTTTGTTTACATATAATACCGAGCGCAAGCTGAATCGACATTGCCCGTTACAGAGGAAATCTAAAGAGCAAACGAAACTCGTGACTTCATATGGGAATTTATAGTTTCGGCATCTTAAAGGTCGAAAATGCAAGTAAATAACGTCTCTTCACTGTACTGGAGCTTTAGAAATGAATAAGGAAACTCTTGTGTGACACTACTTTGGCAATTTTGCAACCCCATCTTTAACCATCTAATTGAGAAATATGTGCATTCACGTGTTACCAAATGTATTTAGGTTGACGCTAATTTTACCAGTCGTATTACAGAACCAAAACAGAGTTAAACGGAGAATTACGGCTTTTGGCCAGTTTTATTGTAATATGTACACATGACAAGAGGGTCTAATACGACGAAAAAGGAGGTGGTGGGGGCGACATCAGTTTTCGGGAGGTTCTGGCACAGGGATTAGCACAAACACATGGCAGTAAAAAAGATGTAACAGATGTAAACTGTAAAACATTGAAACTTAACCCTTTTTCAGCACATAGTACCCCCCTCGGCCCCCCCGCGCAAGCACACTCACTCTCGCACTCACTCACACACGTAGACGCACACACAGACACCAGCAGCAGCAGCAGCGCACCGCTCGCTAAAACTTATTAATTTGGCCCGAAATTGGAACAGTTAAGAAGAAAGTGGGGTTTTTTTGTCTTATATCTGGCATTGGAATAACGGTGACGGTCGACTGCGATTGAGGATGATGTATGTGCTTATGCATGGTTTTGCATTAATAAACAATTTATGTGCATGTATCCTTGATCTCTTCGTAGATTTGCTAAACTAATTTCAATGAATGCACATTTATCTAAATATAAGTCCACTTTGTGTAACTTTGCCATGGAATGGAAAACCGGTAGCCAAAAAAAAAACTTCTTACTTCTTGCCACATCGCCCCAAGCACATGTATCCAAAGTTTTCAATGTTTTAAATTAACAATAATAAAAATAAAATCAGAGCAAAGGCATCAAAGACAAATTGATTCAATGATACACGTTTGAATTTTTCATTGATATGTTGTGTTTTGAGACTAAATAATGCATAACTCTAATGTATTATTTCATGCAAATATAATTATGCACGCCGCTCTTGATTTAAGAATGCCACTCTACATGTTTTTTTTATTCTTGAAATTTTGTGTTTTCCCCCAAAACCTTGGTCATCACTTTCACTTCTGTATTGGTTAGATGATCCAGCAAACACAGAAAGACAGCGAGTTAAACTGTTTCACGTGTTTACCTCTAATTTTAATGGTGAAATATCACATTAAAATATGCATAAGGCAGCCAGCTAAAGTATTTAAACAATGGGGACATAATGCACAGAATGACGTGTAAAAAAAAAGTATATTTTATTAATTGATACGGACACGATAACTCAGTAATGAACAGGCACGTAATATATGACAATATAATTTTATTTGTGCTTAATTAGCTTTGTATTTTGTTGCATAATGTACTCTTTTGTTGTTTTTGTTAATATTATTGTTATCATAATTATTCGCTGGAGTATTAAATACTATATATTTTGTTACCTGTGGGGACAGGTAAGCAGAGTTGCGGGGGAAAGTAGGCATGCAAACTCACAGACACAAAAGTGAAAATTCACAAAAATATCAGTATTCCGCTCCCAAGCAAACCTGCTACATATAACGCAAACCGTATAAAGAGAACAAGGGTGAAAATTCGCACCTACCTGCAATTTTGTCTGTGCCTTTTGAAAGAGTTCGACTGAAGAAGAAAAAAAAAGAATGAAGCGTGAGGAATTGTTTCTTTAAAACGGAGATCCTTTCAGAATGATAATAAACCTTGGAAAGAGTTGGAAGAAGGACCGTTATTCCTGCCGGGCAGGTTAGGACTGATCTCTTTCAGCCACTCCAGGAAACACAAACCTGGGGACGGACTGACGTGTTACGCCTCTTCTAATGACATTTTTTTCTTTTTTCTTTTCTGTAATACAGAGGAGAGAGACCCTGAAACACACGCCACCTATCTTCACGGGGAGGGATAATTGAGGAGCACCAAACGTGAGCATCTTCTGGAAAACGTGATCAAGTTCTCTCTCTCTTTTTTAATGATCTGGAAGAAAATGAGTTGAGCCGGATTACCTTGCAATCAATCCACGAAAGAATAATATTTGAAGAAAAACTTGGACCCCCAGACACACACACACACCATCACCACCGCCGCCGCCGCCGCCGCCACTGCCACCGCCACCGACCCCTCCTCGCCACACACACACACGCACACACACACACTACTTCCACCCAGCGCCCCCTCCCTTTCCAACCCCTGCTTCCACAAACCATCACGACAAAGGGAATCTAACGGAAATTATATTGTAGCAGCAGTTATCTGACCCTCAGAAACCTTAGGATCAACAAACAGAAAGCTGAAATATCTTGTTACAGTGCCGCAGAAAAGTGAGCAGTATCTGAACTTCGGGCTTAGCATTTTGATATGACTGCAGCTCCGGTTTACAAACCAGCATTTACACGTTTCAAAGAAGGGGTCTTGCGTTCGTTAAAGAAGATAACTTTGAAAAGTTTAAATGACATTTATACGTCTTATTGATTTTCAGAAATAAAGTTATTTTGACTAGCTTATGCCTTTGTAAAATCTGAAACGAATCGGTAAAAAATGCACATGTCTTTAATACTGTGAACTTACGCAGGTAATTGACACCCTCCGAGCCCCGGATTGCTCCGAACCCCACGTTTATATTTGGATCAGAACTGGAGCTCAAAGAGTTAAACGTTTACTTAAATGGATCGGAGGAGCGCGCGCGCGAGAGAGAGAGATTAGTTACAGTTTTCAAATGGTATCGTTACTAAAAACAGAAACTGGCAAATATTTGTAGCCCATTACTTGAGCCAAGGATGCGGTTTATTGAGTTTGAGGGTGTGGTTGTTATGTTCATTGATTTTTTTTTTTTTATTTATTTATTCTGTGTTCAAAGTCATTTCCAGTTTCTGCAAAACCAAAGTGATAGAAGAAATAAAAAAGAAGGAAAGAGAGAAAGAAGCTCCACCTTTGGAACGAAGCGATTGGTCGTGTAAATAAAATAGTCCCCCCACTCCTATCTTTACGCAGCTATATACTGTATGGGTAATTAAATCATCAATCAGGGGGCTGGGCTATTTGATGCCTTTGTTCAAAGCCAATCCGGTTTGAGAAGCAAGCAAAGCAAAGATGTTCAACATCTGGAATTCAGCGATTTACTAAAGGCTGCAGATTATTAACCAATTCCGAGCCCGGGTCTCTGGGGAGATATTTAATGTCTAATATTTCTTAACCAATTCGCCGCCTAATTTAATTTACAAGTTTAAAACCTTGCGATTTTTGTGTGATTTTTGTATTTTCTCTTTTTATTGCATTTTATTTCCAGTGGAAACTAACTTAAATATTCGTGGAGCGCACGTGTTCTCGGTGCCCGAAAACTGTATTGCGCTAGTGTTGTCATCATCTTTTAGAAGTCCAGCTTTGCGTTTTATGTGCATTTCCAGAAAGGCATGAAAATGTAACCTTTCTGTATTGCCCTGTGAAATTTGGGACGAGTTGCGTTTTTCTTAATTGTGTGTTTGATGCTTTGTTTCCCACTACAGGTAATCCCGTCCAATTACTGTACTGGCATGCGAAGTCTTTGTAACTGGCATGATGTATTGGAAAAGAGAGAGCTGCTAGCAGATCGAGTCGAATCGCACTCTGTTTTCTCAATTCACTTTCTTTGACGGGTGTTTTAAAAAACTGGTGGGTGTCGCAATGGTTGCTTTCGTTTTGTTTCCCTTTTTTTGTTATCTTTCATTGAAGAACTTAAAATGCCTTTCAGTTTTATCAACCTAGTGACAACGGCGTAGCTGCAGACTTAAATGCACGAAGTCAGCATCTTTGGGTGTGGCTGCTGTCGTGTGTGAAGAAATGCTTACCTTTAAACGGAAGCCTGGAGAGACGTGACTGATAAGAGGTAGATCGTTACTGCTGTCATTTGAAGTTCGTGTTAGGCACCAAATGGTCGGCGGCAACGTTCTCGGAAAGGTCATGTAACGTTTTAACTGCGGAAAGTTACTTTTAGAAAATGCACTATAAACTTAAAACAAAACGTGTTTATTTTGTTATACAAAGTTTGACAGATCGGTGTACCTGTACACCAAAACATGCACTGTTAAGCGTGTTGTGTAAATGTATATATATATATATATATTTGAGGTGTAATTTTTATAATGATTACATATTGACTTACTTATCTATATTCATGCAATATTTAAAGGGTTAATTCGATTTACATGCAAATTGATGTGACATATTTTTGATTTGTAAATGCAAGCTGTAAGATAAATACAAGTTTGGGGGCTTATCTCTGTGTCTCTTTTCTAAGATATCAGCGTCCGTGTCGGTCTATCAGGTAGACAGATAATGTAATTGTCAGCAGGGCCCGTTACTTTTAAATCTACTAACACATCTCATTAGTCGGCAAGGCTGGGGAGGGGAGCGGGTTTTAAGAAAGTCATCTCCGAAAGTTGATCCGTCAGTGCGAAGAGAAAAATGGCGTGAATACCAAACTCTTGTTAAAAAAAAAAAACAAGAAAAAAAAAAAAGCTGTGAAAAAATCGTAGTATTATCTTTTGATATAGTTGGCTTTGCAACCGTTAATTCATTTTGGAATGGGTTAGAAAGTGAATTTATTATTATTATTATTATTACTATTATTATTATTAAATTGTTTTTGTTGTAATGTGTAACACCTATAAGTAAATTAATTAAAATCTGAGAGTGTGGGTGGGTGTATGAGCCTGATTCTTTAAACTGGAACTGAAATGCATTTTTTTTTACAGGAGCTTTACTTCCCCATTCCAACCTATAGGTGTAACAATATTTTTATTTGATCATATTTCCATATTCAGGGTTACTATATTTTTTCACACAGTCGAAATCTGAACTTTAGTGTTAGTCGCTTTCTATCTGCATTGCTTTAAAAAATGTATTGCATAGGAATTTGACCATTTCTACCAGACTTAAATGACAGACTCCGGCTTTGTTAGCTGTCATCCTTTCATCCATTTTTATACACCTGCTAAAACAAATATATTCTATTTGTATATGTTGTATCAAATAAAGCATGTTCTCTCATCCATTTTTATGCTGGATTACACTTTATTAATATGTGCATTGCTCGTCCCATTCTGAGTCATCATTATGAACTTTTCTTAGGTAATGTATAGACATGAGAATATGATACTTTTTTAGAAAACATAAAAGTTAATAGGGGAAAGAAATTTTTTAAAATAATTTTCCATAATACAAGTACTTAAAGAAAGTTTTAACAGTTTCAAGTAGCAGAATATCACACTGATACATTTAGTTCCCGGCGAATTCAAAGGTTTAAATAGTGTGTTTGAATTAATTTGCTTTACAATCTGTTACCTGACCTGTAGCACATGCAGTATAGCTTCTTAACTTTTTAAATTCATATGAATTAAAGCTCCACATTTCGCTACATTTCTGGAGAGTTCTGGGGATGCTGTGCTATGTTCAGCTAATATGCAATTTTATGAGCCCTTTTTATTCTGTATGTGTCATGTAGTCTTATTTGTTAGATTAGTTTGTGAAATACTATGTAGGATGTTTTAAAAATAGAAATAAAATAAGTAGAACATCATCTTGTGTATTATATGCTCATTGTATTTGTGCATCACTATACCTGTACAAAACCTAATCATTTTACATTGGTAATATCACAAAATACTTATGTGTAAAGTCTCAATCGATATATAATCTGCCAGAATGTAAGAGAAAGTATCACTATTGTACATGAATTTATCAGTATGTTACCTGGCAGAAAGGATCAAATTCTAGTAATATTCTGCTCATCTGTGTTTATTCTCTTTGAATTACTTAACAAGAAAAAAAAAAATACACATGGTTTTGAATTTAAGAAACCGGCTGCAGCTTCATAAAAATATAAAGCTCTGTTCAAGCTTAAAACAAAAACACACTCATTACCCCTGACTGCTGGAAAGGCTACATCAAGGATTTCGTATTCCGCCACGGATTCCTCCTTGTGCAAAGGGTTCAGATCTCGAGACGTTCAGAAAGTACCAGATTTGGAGGAGATGTTTGGGACTCTGAAAACGGGCATTTTTGTTTTTTGATGCTCTAGTTCTGTGAAGCATGCCCAGAAGGGAAGAAACATAACAGATCTTCAATTAAGGTTTGACAGTGACATAAGTTTTGTTTCCATCTGCAATAGCTACAAGGTAAGGTCTGGAAAAAAATATAGAAAACTTTCACTTAAGAAATACGACTCATTGCTCTACAGAATTAATAATTGACATATTCTATGATGAATTATTAATCAAACATTTGAATAATTGTTTTATCTCTAATCTCTACACACATTTGCATATCTGCCCTTTAATGTCTGCTGTTATATGTAAAGCTACATTCTAGGACAGAGCATCATGATTTAAATCAGTACGTTAACCCTTAGAAACTAGGCTTACAATTTTTGTATTGGGATTTTATTTTAAAACAAGAAACAATATAACCTTAAAAGTAACTAGTGTTATAACACATCTACTTACTATAAATATTTTTTTTTTTAAAGTCATTTAATATATGTATTTAGAAACAGTATTGTAAAAAGTCTTCAGTAGGGAAAGTTTTAAAGCATCAGAAAAGAATCTTCATGGGAGTGAGGCCATCGTGATCAATTGACTGTTCTTGTAATAGCAATCAACGCATTGGGGTAAATCAGATTAACTCACAAGCAAATAGGACCTTTCTAAATAAAATATTGGTTTAGTTCTGTGAAAAAAGGAATGTTTCTGAGATCCTGATTATCTATCTATCTATCTATCTATCTATCTATCTATCTATCTATCTATCTATCTATCTATCTATCTATCTATCTATCTATCTATCTATCTATATAGTGATATGTATTCAGAATATCCTAAATATTCAGACTCTGAACTTGTCTTTCTGATGGCAATTACTAGGAATTTATTAGTTATGAAAACAGAGGGAGACCCTTTAGCCACACTTTTTTATCCATGTAGTGTTTCAAGTCATTTTGTGTGTGTGACAAATACAAGAAGGGAAGGAAAGTATCTAGCAGTAGTAGAGAAACAGAACTAGCAGATCAGCACACCTCTGGTTGGAATAGGAGCCTTAAACCCAGTTGTGCATTACAATATAAATAGCTTTCCACTACTAAAGATAATATATGGAGAGGTACATTGTAACCTGGGCTTGGGTTAGACCCATTGATTTCTGGTTCGATGAGGTAATACGATCTAAGGAAAAGAAGGAAAAAGAATTGTATGTGCCATAGAAAAATACTGATTGAATATGAAAAGATTTCTCATGTGCATCATTTTAGAAATCAGCATTATACATCTGATACTTTTAGTGGAACAGAATTCCAATTTTTAAGACTAAAGTAAGAAAGTAATTTGAAGTTATTGACTCATTTTTGCACATAAACTATTTTTCTTAACAATTATATATTTAAGTAGAAATTTAAAAATTACTTTTCAAGTACTTCGTCAAATAATTCATCAAAACGAGTAAGGGTATTGTGTTGATCAAGCAATGCTTCTTGAAGTATCTGTTCTAAATTTAATGCAACCTAACATAGCACCATTAATGACAGCACTTGAGTCTTAGCATCATTCTGACAGTAAATCAAATTAGTTTGTGGAACATTTTAAAACTAAATCTGCACAAGAAAGTAATGGGCGCACATGCGAGAACTGCTTATAAACATTCTTCTAATATTGAATTCTTCTTGTAAAGCGGTACTTTAGAAAATAACCCATTTTGTCTATCTATCTATCTATCTATCTATCTATCTATCTATCTATCTATCTATCTATCTATCTATCTATCTATCTATCTATCTATTTTATATAGTGCCTTTCGCTTCTATCTATCTATTTTGTACAGTGCCTCTATCTATCCATCTATTTTATATAGTGCCTTTCACATCTGTCTATCTATTTTATACAGTGCCTCTATCTATCCATCTATTTTATATAGTGCCTTTCTTATCTATCTATCTATCTATTATATATAGTGCCTCTATCTGTCTATCTATCTATTCTATTAACATCTATCTATTTTATAGTACCTTTCTATCTATCTATCTATCTATCTATCTATTCCTGAATGAAACAATTTATTGAAAAATGATATTCTGCTCCTAACAGCACATAACATGAGATGCTCAGCCTCAGACCCACTTAATGCAGTTCAGGCTTGAGGTGGAGATTGGGAGTTTTTCATGTCCTTTATAAATGGATATGAATACAAATAATTTGTTTCTGTGTCAGTTTTAATCAAACCTTTTTTTTTTTTTGGATGTTTTATGAATAAATAAATCCTGTTTAACTCCATTGTTGTCTATGTAAAGTAAATTTTTAATTGATATTTTTTCATTTTTTTAACATAGCCCCATACAAATCTGATCTTAATCTGTTTGTCATTGACCTCTGATGATTTGAAGATGCAGCACAGATGTACTTGTTTTCGTTATTGAAGCAACAGCTGGGTGTCTAGGGAGTCCATATATTTTAAACGAAAAGTTACTTAGAGAGCTTTAAATGCATCTAAGCCAGCATGTACTTGTGTGAAACACGGAGATGAAAGTTATTTTTATCATGGAAAAAAAGAAGTTGTACTAATATTTTCATTACAGATTGCAATGTAATTTGAAATGAAATAATTCAGACATTCTTTACTAAAATGTAAAAAAAAAAGTGAATCTTTCATTTAAAAAAATATATTTACCTCCCTTTTAACCCAAATTAATAGAACAATTAGAATGCTAAGCAATTATAGAGAGCGGGCTTTGATTAACGCTCTGTGCTAACCAACAAGCTGATAATTAAATAATAATAGCTTTGACTGATTCCAAGGGCTTTATCTTCAATGTATATTTTTATAGTTAAAAGTTTGCATGCTGGGAATACCCAGTTGGACACCTACACAAATCATCCCATCTGAATCCAAAGAACCAAATTCGTTCAGTAAGAGTATTTTTCTGCCAGACCAGACGCTGAGGTCAGGGGAAGTAGCTTCCATAATAATAGTCGTTAAGTGTCTTATGTGTGATCTGGCAACAACAAGCACACTGACCATAAGTGATTCTAGATGTTTTCAATTTGGCTCTATGCAAACTAAGATCAACTGGTACGTTTGAACAAACTATTTGGGCTGTGAAAGAGCTTTTGCCTCATTCTGTTAATTGAAAGTTAAAATGCTTTCAGAACTATAATTAAAGACTTGTTATCTTCCTTCTGTAACCAAAATAAATGCAGATTTTTTGCTCTTGGTTAAAAGAGTAATTTGTTCTTTCTTATTGGCGCCTCAACAAAACAACTTGTTTTTTAGTTGCCACAATATTGACTTTATGAACGAGGTTTTAGAAGTCACAAGGAGTGACATGAGTGGCCGTTTACTATTTAGAGTGCGAAGTGTGAGGCTAATTTCTCATTCTCTCTTTTCCCCTTGCAGCGGCTAACATAAGCCATACACAGACATTTTATTTTTTTTATTTTTTCTTAATGCATAATACAAGAACTGAAATTGTGAAGAAGGGTGCATTGGCTATATTTAACTAAAACAATTTTTTAAAAGCTTCCATGGGTAGTGAATATTGGGTGGGGGGAATGATCTGAAAAAAGGAAGGTTCTTGTGAAAAGAAAAGAAATATCATAAAGCAATTTGAGGCTGAGAGAGACACAATCCAAATCATGATGCTCCCTGTCAAGAAGCAGAAAAGTGTGTCAACATGGCAACAAGCTTTTAAGTGCTTACGATCCCATTTAGCACTACAGCTGTTTGTGCTCTTTTCCTTATAATATGCAATAAAAGAGTTGAGATTAATATACACCATTAAAGATATGAAACAAATTACTATTGTAATAATTTTCCACACTCAATATTCCTCTACAGCAGTGCCCTTCCACCTCTTGCTTTCAGTCTTTTTTTGTAGTACCCTAAACAGAAAGAAATTGAAGGGAGCTGATTCTGCTTTGATCCCTACGCTTGTTGTCAAAGCGCTTCGGATTGAAGAGACTGTTGGCTACAATTGACTGCGACAATTAGGAGATGATCAGAGCCCTAGAGTGGAGCACTTAAAGGGTAATTTACATGTCAGTTTGTCGAATAAAAAAAAAAAAAAAATATTCAGCTCAGATTTTTTTTTTTTTTTTATTTCGCTGTGCCTTGTAAACTGTAATTTGTCCTCTGGTAAGAAAAAAACCTGGCAGAGGAGTTGGGATGCCCATTACCATTTGAAAAGAAGCAATCATGAGGCCACTGCTGAGCCTATTGTCCACTGAAAATGCTGATTTGAAGCCAGTTGAGTAAAATGAGACCTTGTGCAAAGGTAACTCCCCCTGCAGTGGTATTTTGGAGTTAGTGTTTTATTCTATGCCTTAAACCCTACATTTGCCATCATTATAACCTTGTTTTATTGCCACTGAAGGCCCCTTGCACAGGGCAACTTATCAAACATATGAAAGAGAGCAAGGAGGAGGTATATAAGCTAACAGCAGGTTGCTTGGATAATACTAGTCATCTGTTGCCCTGTATCATTCCCATTCAGCCTCCCATCCCCCTCCCTCCTTTTTCCTCCCATGTCACCTCTGCTATGTTTTGTCTGTTCAGATTCTTTGGTAGTTGTCGACTGTGCGGCACAATGCGCGTCACTAAAGCAGTCGGAGCAAAAGTTAGGTGGCTGAGCGGCCCGGCCTTTTGTCTCACAAGAATCCTCCACTCTCCATCTGACACAAATATTAGTCGCTGTCTCAATCAGCCAGTTTCCTACTGTAAATGAACTAATCCAGCTTTTGCTGTCAACATAAACATATCCCTAATCTAAATCTGTGTAATGCCCATGTAAGTGGAAAAGAGTGGATAGGCCAGTATTAACTAATCCAGGGAAATTAAGATTGATTAATTATATGCTCTTTCAGGAAACCCAGAGAGGCACAGACAGAGAGAGAGAGAGAGAGAGAGCAAGCGAGCGAATGAGTGAACGAGATGGCAAGAACTGCAAAACAGCAAGAAAGCAACTGTAGGGAGAAACACGGAGAGCCCAACAACATAAAGCTATGTCTTAATTATAACAGTCGATTCACAAAATCCTCACTCACGGACAAACAAGGAGGCATAGCTGAAAAATCAGAATCAAGCAGAATGCAGATGCCAGTGACAAGAATTCTTTCTGGGAACTCTGCAGCGCATGCTTCCTACATTATTTAGTAATTAAAAGATGTGGAACGCTACATAAGGGCTGCTGTGCGACTTTGTGTGAATACCATTTTAAGTCTCTGCTCCTTTCATCAGTTCACTTTAATTTCCAGGATATCCTGGGTTGGCCTTTTTACCCCAAATTCCTCATCTCCATCTACTTCTATCATGCATATCAGCATCTGTAAGCTGCATTTTCTTCATAGCTCTTCTCATCTTATCAATCCAATGTTTCTTCGGCCTACCTTTATGCTCCTCACCTACCCACTGATAGACTAAGACTTCACTTTACTCAGTCATCATTATCCTTTTGCATCACCTGCCCATACCATCTGAGGCTGTGCCTCAGCAAGACAACGCTCATAGGTTCAGCATTCACTCTGCTGTGTCAATATACATTTCTCAGTCTATCTTTCTGTGTCTCGTCGCACATCCATTTTATCATACTTATCTCGGTTCTCTCAACTTGCTCAGGTGTTCAGATTTCAATACCCAAGTCTCACTGACTCATCAGTGCTGATCACAAGCCTGGATAAGCTGAAGAGGGTTGACATCATGAAGAGTAAAATGTTCGCACCAATCCACCTCATATGGCTAGCAAAACAAAAATATTCAAACCATTCCTCTTTTCCGGTGTAAATTTTTCTCCCAGTACTTGGGTTGCGCCCCACATCCTATGCGTATGCTTTGGTGTGTATTGGAATTGCACTGTGCCTTACAGAAACCCCCCCCCCATCTTCCACCACCCTCATTGTTTTTTGGATAGGTTTCAGCATCATATAACCTTATAGACAGAATGTTAGAACATTAGACGTTTTTTGGCGAGAACAGGCTGCTCATCCCAACGAACTCAAAAATCCTTTCCAATTAATTTCTCCAAACATCAAGTCAAGTTTTGAAGGTCCCTAAAGTTCTACTCTCTACCACACAACTTGGCAATTTATTCCATGTTTTTATGTCTCTCTCTGCATGAAGAAAAACATGAGTTATGTTGGTTTTAAAATGCAAGATAACAGGATTGGCACAGCTCCTAAGGTCTTGGTTAGAATACTGACCAAGTCATACTTCCATCTTCTGATGCCACTTTATTACAGGATTGAAAATTGTTACAGTCTATCCCAACAGAAGAGAGTGGAAGCTCTCACAGAGCACACTCACATCAATCAATCATTCATGTCTGCAAATCAATCAGCCTATTATGTCTGCACATTTGGGACAAAACCAGATTTACCAGTCAGGCATGGAATGAATGTGCAAATTAAACACAGACAATCAATGACCATGTCTAGGAACCGGAGACACATTTGGGAAACTGTGAGGAGGTAGTAAACAATGTTGGGCCAAATCAAAACTGCAAAAACACAGAAAATCCCAAATCCCTACTGTGCTGACAACATTGACAATGAGAATTTGAAATACGGTAGCCCTAAACTATAGGAGTTCCTCCTCAAACTCTTCAATGGTGGCCAGTGCTCGGCATACTTTTCAGACTTTTGGAAGCACCCAGCCTGATTGAGCCCACATACTAATATGGCATCTATGTACAAAACGTCTTTGGTAGAGTGCTCAAAACTTTATATAGGTTTGTGCCCCACCTGCCAAGTTGTTTGCCTGCCTATGGTAAAGTCATCCCTGATGGAGGATCACAGGAATCATGGGAAAGAGGGGTCCTTTCATCGGAGCAACGTTTCAGCCGTGGCATGGCCAAATGGGGAGGCAGCTAGATGGATGAGGTCTCCAGGACTCTAAAAATATCCAAACCTAATTATGTCACATCGTCTACTGTTAAACCGTACTTCTAAAATTTTTATTATTATGCTGTATTAAGGAATTGTTCTGTTCTGTGTATTGTATTGTATTGACCCCCTACTTTTGACACCCACTGCACGCCCAACCTACCTGGAAAGGGGTCTCTCTTTGAACTGCCTTTCCCGAGGTTTCTTCCATTTTTCCCTACAAGGTTTTTATTGGGAGTTTTTCCTTGTTTTCTCAGAGAGTCAAGGCTGGGGGGCTGTCAAAAGGCAGCGCCTGTTAAAGCCCATTGCGGCACTTCCTGTGTGATTTTGGGCTATACAAAAATAAACTGTATTGTATTGTATTGTATTGTTTGTGCAGCACTCATCTTCCAGAGGAAAATGTCAGATAGGCTTTTGTCAAAATTCATGCTCATACAGTTATATGAAAAAAGTTTGGGAACCCCTCTCAGCCTGCATAATAATTTGCACAAGGATTTGATCAGATTTGGCATTTGGGATTCTCATTAACCTTCAAAAACATGGAGTCACTATCTACGCTATCATTAAAGCATCCATCTATCTGGCCTTCTGATTCAAATCCAGGGTTGTGGTGAACTTTACGTGGAAGGCAGAAGTAAAATATTGACAATGGGTGGCAGTTCAGTACTGAGCACAGTCACACAGAAACCAACATTCCCTCATATGGGGAGAATTTATTTAAAATGTGTGTATTTGTGTGTGTGTGGTAGGAAAACCCATGCATGCATGAAGAACATGCAAACTCAATCTTCTAGAGACTAGAGGCAGAAGCACTGATCACTGAGCTGCTGTGCCACCCTATGACCATCATACTACAGGATTGAGACAGCGGCCAAATATCTGCATGCTTAGCCAGAGGAAATTAATACAATGTAATTTAACCTTTCTATATCTACTTTGTCCGCTGCAGGGTTGATGGGGCACAAAGTCTTTCTTGGCAGTATCTGTGTCAAGGCAGGAACCAACCATGCCAGTCCATTACAGAGCCCAAACATACAGTAGAAGTTAGAATAACCAGGCAACCTAACCTGCATGTTTTGGAATGTGGGTGGAAAAACCAAGAAGAAAATCCATAAAATCAGGGTAAGAAAGTCTAAATGACCTGTGGTGGGAATATAATGTAGGGTGGTCGATCTGAGAGGCAGCAGCCGTAACCACTACATCACAGTACCACCTCTACACTTACATACCGTATATACTCACAGATAAGTTCTCCCACAGATAAGTTGGGACTTGAGTTTACCGTATAATTTCTGGTATTTTATAATGTTGGTCATATAAGGCGAATGCAGAACACTCACGCTATTGGTCCAAGAGATTATGATATGCTAACACCCTCCTGAGAGAGTAACCACGGAGCACACTGCCTTTTTTTTGTACAAAGTATGTATTGTGCCCACATGACCACACAGTAATACCGAAACTATTCCAAAGCAATGTTTGTGTTTTTTGTATTTCACACCCTTATACACCTTTATCGTAAGAGCATCCCTTATCTACAACAGAGCGTTCGAGCAGAAGAAAATATGAAGCTAGTTTTAAATTAAATGTCGTAGAAGTAGCGAAAGAAATTGGTAACTGTGCTGCTGCAACAAAATTTGTTGCATCTGAGAAAGTGGTGTGAGATTGGAGGAGGCAAGAAGGTGTAAAAACAAAAAATTAAGTGTTGCATTCTTGATCGGGGGTATAAGTTGCGGTCTGATTTTATGGTTAATTTTTCGGATTTCAAGACCTGACTTTTACGTGAGTATATATGGTATTTATTTTTTTCTTAGGCGGCACAGTGGTGCAGTGGTAGCGCTGCTGCCTCACAGTTAGGAGACCTGGGTTCGCTTCCCGCGTCCTCCCTGCGTGGAGTTTGCATGTTCTCCCCGTGTCTGCGTGGGTTTCCTCCAGGCGCTCCGGTTTCCTCCCACGATCCCAAAGACATGCAGGTTAGGTGGATTGGCGATTCTAAATTGGCCCTAGTTTGTGTGTGTCCTGCAGTGGGTTGGCATCCTGCCCAGGATTGGTTCCTGCCTTGTGCCCTGTGTTGGCTGGGATTGGCTCCAGCAGACCCCCGTGACCCTGTATTCGGATTCAGCAGGTTAGAAAATGGATGGATTTTTTTCTTATATACCCTGTATGATATTATTATCTAACTAGCTGTGTAAACCTGTGCCGTAAAAAGCCCAGGGTCCTAGAAACTATTGAAATTGTCAGAAAAAAAAAACTGAGATGTAGAGATGTCAGGTAATTGAAAGGAACTACTCTGGACATCTCTCTCTCTCCTAGGAGGTTTTGTGTTGCTGACGTGCTCGCATCGCTTGTGTATTAGCGGCTAAGTGACTTTGTCTTTTTTGGGATGTTTCGTTTTACCAACCTGCTCACTTCAGTTTTTTTATCCTCAGCCCTTACCCCGATTCCACCTCTCACTTTCGGGCCAGACAGATGCACACATTTCCATGCGTAAACGTTTATATATAAGATTCTTTGAAAAAACAAAAACCATTGTTATGCCTGTAAAGATATTTTAGATTCAAATTGGATTTGAATATGAATACTTCTGATTATATGGCATGGTTATCATCTTTTTTAAACTGGCTTGGTCGAAGTGATGGCTAATGTGTGTTTTTGTTGTCCACTGCAATGAGCCAGCACCCTATGCAGGTTTGGTTGCTATCTTTGAGCTTGATGCTTCTAAATAGGCTCCAAAGCCCTGCAACCCTAACATTCAAATAAGCAGGTTCACTAAATGGATGGTTAGATGGCCGAACTTCTAATTTTTGTCTAAATCTTTCAGTTAAAGGGGTGTGTGTTGGGGGCTCAGCACAAGATGACACAACAAGTTTATGTAAATGCACATATACTAACTGCTCTTCGTCCAGGTCGAAGGTGAAGGAGAATTCCTACAAAGACACATGATGTCACCTCTGGAGGTCCTACCTTTTCTGGTGTTGGGCTTATATAAACACAGTGACAGCCGGAAGTAAGTGTTCTTTTGGGGACCCAAAACTATTGGAACCAGGATAGCCCGCAGAAGTACTACCAATGGGACTGAACCACAGCCAGTGTTTTGATTAGTTTTGTTTCTTGTCTTGTTCATTTACTTTCATTATTAGTTTTCATTGTCCCTAATGAACAGTGATCTCGGGGAGACCCCATCACTTCAGAGGGTCTTGTCCCATTTCTCCTACACAGAGTAACAAGGAGAAGGCATCTACTTGGGCTACAGAAAGCAGCTTTGGAGGAGATAGCAGTCCTTCACAGTGCATACTCACTCTTAGCCAATTTGCATGTCTTTGGGTTGTTAGTAAAGAAACAGATTACTGGAGAAAGTTCAAGCAGCCACAAGGAGAAGGTGTAAACTACAAACAGTATAGGTGATGATTATAATCTCAAACTCTGCTGCCCTAAGACGTCAGTGCTAACCACAATGCTGATCTCTGCCTGCAGCCAGATAGATGGCAGAGATTATTTTCATTGTATATTTGTTTGACATCAGGGTTTTGTTTACAGGACAGCCTGAAGGACTTGCTTAGGGTCACCCAGTGAATGGGTAGAAAAAATGAATATTGCAACCTTCTGGTTTAAAGTTCAGTCCTACAGCCCATACATTGCACTGCCTGCACGACTCTGATCGAGAGCTGCTTTTATATCAGATATAAGCACTTTGAATGGGACTCCCAAGTAAATACAGTCATGGCAAGTTTAGTCAGAGTGGTTGTTATTTTTTTCTTATTTGGATGTTCAGTTTGGTGGTGGGCTGGTGGTAGCAAGTTAACTACTTATTTCACACCACCAAAGGTGAATAAATAAAGGGAAAAGCAACTTGACAGGGAGAAGTCAAAGCAGACACTGAGGGCAAATGGTATAATGAAAAAGAGATGCTCAGATGTCGCTAGCTTAACTTGTTTCTGCGGCAAAGACTGACTTGAAAATCTGGATGAAAAAATCAAGCTCAGCAGGAGAGGGTTCGTCTCCCAGGTAATGGTTGAATGACGAGCAGATGAGCCATCATGCTATCGATTTATGCGTTTTGTTCCAGCCAGTCACAATTAACTTTGATTTTTCTTCTGTTTGTTTGTTTGCCTTTTCTGTATGCCAGTTTGTGTCCAAAGCATTATTAAGTCTGTGGGTTTACAGATGAGTTAAAATACAGTAAAGTGTGCAGCTTTTTTTTCACAGAGTGTATTTCATGAAGATACAGTACCCAAAAAGTGCTTATTTACACTATTTAAAACTCAGTTATAAAGCTCCGTCATTAAGGTGGAACATCAGAAATGTATATTGTACATTTTTTTCATGCTTTTCGTTCCTTGCCACTTGGCAAATGACACTTGCAAACTGATAATGACACCCTACTGCAAAATCTATAATTGACGTATCCACATCTCTATTTTCATTCTAGAAAGTAAAAGCCACTTTGCTTTACTTAAAAATGTTCTACCGTTTAACAGGAGAAATCCGATTTTGGTTATTTGTGTCTTTTGTTTTTTTAGAGTAGATGTGTCAAAGAACTTGGGGGCTTCAGCCCAACAAAAAGGACCAATCACAAAACTCACTACTGCACGTGCACATGCGGCTGATTTAAAGTCATTGGTTAACCTGCCTTATTTCTGCAGGATGTGAGAGGAAAGCTGGACTACCTGGGGAATGACAGACA
Organism: Polypterus senegalus; assembly: GCF_016835505.1. Taxonomy (NCBI): domain Eukaryota; kingdom Metazoa; phylum Chordata; class Cladistia; order Polypteriformes; family Polypteridae; genus Polypterus; species Polypterus senegalus. Next base: position 144,050,975 of record NC_053159.1, on the reverse strand, counting down.
GGAGGAGAACATACAAATCCCACTGCTGATTCTGGGATCTGAATCCTAGGGCTGTGAGGCAGCCTGTGACTGAAGTCTTACAGCATAAAAAAGAATTGGAATTCGAGTCTGCCTTTCCAGTCGCTGTGCCTGGGTGTTTTTGCCAGTCGCTTATCTTAAAATTTCTTAAATGTTAAATACATGACTGCGAGTGTTTTAGAACACTTTAAAAATATACAAACCGTGCCAGTCTTGGGTTACAAAGAAACTCCGCTCCTGAGGACATTCCTAATCCGATATTGCATGCAGGTCAGAACTTTCACTGAAAAACATCTATTATTTGGAAATGGATGAAAAACGTATAATTTGACATACTTTAAAGAATAACATTTCAAACATATTAATAAAATGTCAGTGAAATAATATTACTTCTCGGAAGAATAGAATTAGCACTCAAGAAAAAACTAGTGGTAGCTGGCCATTCTAAATCATCATCTCCTTCATTGCCCAACACCACCACTACCTTTATTATTCTCGACTTCTTTCATGTGGCTCCATACAATCATAAGAAAAAGTTAATACTCTATAATAATTTACTCTACTTTCAACAAAAAAGATAACTAGTGGTATGTCTTTCATTTCCTAGGAACATCTGAGTACTGGGGTGTTTTCAGAACAAAGATTTTTAGTGAAGCAGTGTTTAGTTGTATGAAATTAAATCAAATGTGAAAAACTGGCTGTGCAAAAATTTTGGTCCCCCTTGTAATGTTGCTGCTCTGAATGCATGTAACTGCTCAATACTGATTACTTGCAACACCCAATTGATTGGATTAGCTTGTTAAGCTTTGAACTTCATAGACAGGTGTGTCCAGTCATGAGAAAAGGTATTTAAGATGGTCAAGTGCAAGTTGTGCTTCTCTTTGACTCTCCTCTGAAGAGTGACAGCATGGGATCCTCAAAACAACTCTCAAAAGATCTGAAAACAAAGATTGTTCAGTATCCTGGTTTAGGGGAAGGCTACAAAAAGCTATCTCAGAGGTTTAAACTGTCAGTTTCAACTGTAAGAATGGAATCAGGAAATGGAAGGCCACAGGCACAGTTGCTGTTAAACCCAGGTCTGGCAGGCCAAGAAAAATAAGGGAGAGGCATATGAGCAGGATTGTGAGAATGGTCACAAACAACCCACAGATCACCTCCAAAGACCTGCAAGAACATCTTGCTGCAGATGGTGTATCTGTACATCGTTGTACAATTAAGTGCAATTTGCACAAATAACATCTGTATGGCAGGGTGATGAGAAAGAAGCCCTTTCTGCACTCACGCCACAAACAGAGTCGCTTGTTGTATGCAAATGCTCATTTAGACAAGCCAGATTCATTTTGGAACAAAGTGCTTTGGACTGATGAGACAAAAATTGAGTTATTTGGTCATAACAAAAAGTGCTTTGCATGGCGGAAGAAGAACACCGCATTCCAAGAAAAACACCTGCTACCTACTGTCAAATTTGGTGGCGGTTCCATCATGCTGTGGGGCTGTGTGGCTAGTCCAGGTACTGGGGCCCTTGTTAAAGTCAAGGGTCAGATGAATTCAACCCAATATCAACAAATTCTTCAGGATAATGTTCAAGCATCAGTCACAAAGTTGAAGTTACACAGGGGTTGGATATTCCAACAAGACAATGACCCAAAACACAGTTAAATCTACAAAGGCATTCATGCAGAGGGAGAAGTACAATGTTCTGGAATGGCCATCACAGTCCCCTGATATCATCGAAAATCTATGGAATTATTTGAAGCAGACTGTCCATGCTCGACAGCCATCAAATTGAACTGAACTGGAGAGATTTTGTATGGAAGAATGGTCAAAAATATCTCCATCCAGAATCCAGACACTCATTAAAGGCTATAGGAGGTGTCTAGAGGCTGTTATATTTGGAAAAGGAGGCTCAACTAAGTATTGATGTAATATCTCTGTTGGGGTGCCCAAATTTATACACCTGTCTAATTTTGTTATGATGCATATTGCATATTTTCTGTTAATCCATTAAACTTAATGTCACTGCTGAAATACTACTGTTTCCAGAAGGCATGACATATATTAAAAGGAAGTTGCTACTTTGAAAGCTCAGCCAATGATAAACAAAAATTCAAAGAATTAAGAGGGGTTCCCAAACTTTTTCATATGACTATATACCCTTGACTTCCTATATGTTAATACCACTGTCTTTCTCACTCACCCTGCTTATCTGGGGTCAGTGCAGCCTCAGTTTCCCCAAATTTGTGACCCAGTCTAATGCCAGGAGTTTACCCGAGACTCACAAACCAAGGACTTTCGCAGTGGAGTAGCACCTCGGAAACACTCACAGATAAGTGGTCCACTGTGCCTGGCCCAGCTTTTGAAACTGAAGATGACTCTGGAGATGTGATGTAACAACACTAGTCACTGCTCCATCAAATCACTAGACCATTGCAGTTGTTTCATTTATTTATTTAGCAGAGACCTTTAGCAAAAAGAACTTAAAGAAATCAACATGCATACAACTACACATAACAATCATACACTTAATCCATTTCAGAGTCAATGGGGCTACCAGCTATCTTGGCAGGAGGACAGGAGCCAGCTCTAGGTGTCATGCAAGTTCTTTGTAGGGCCAAATCACACCCACGTAGGACAAGTTTAGAATCACCAATCGACATAACATGAACATCTTTGGGGATTTGGGTGGAAAATCAGAACACAGAGAAAAAAATATATGTGCAAGCTCCCCACATACAACAATTCAAAGCAAGAGTACAGGATCTATGAGGCAGCGGTACTTGTCCTACTCATACAAACCAATCATTAAACAGGTGAATGTGAGACATGAATCTTAGCCAATCACATTAAACTAGTATTATCTATTAAAAGGGGTGGTATGCCACATATTCATCCAACCACCCATTTTAGTGACATGTTTTTTTTACATACAGAGGATATTCTGGCAGCATCAGGCCCTGAACAGTAAGTCACACTAGATGGGACACAAGTTCAGCACAGGGGACATAATATTTTAATTGTGGCACAATTAGGCCTTCTGAACGATTAAAATGGCAACTGAAAACTTAAAAGACGCCATGGACCAGGGCCATTAAGGATATTTAATAAGAAATAAAGCTGACATGTTTATATTGAACACGTGCCTCCTTTGGCCTCATTCATTGGTCAAGAGTCCAGCCCTCTAACAGCTTATTTGTTGGAAAGCATTGCTCTTCATGAGATATTAATAAAAAGTGTGCACTAAGAGATGAGTAAACCAAAAGGTAAAACATTAAAGAAAAGCGAGAATATTCCTCCCATGGTCAATTCACTTATTCAGTTTCTCAGACTGCCATATTACTCCAATGGATATAAATGTAAACGTAATGATGGGAGGTGAGTCTACAATTTAAATGTCCTTTCACTTCTGGGGGAGTTCTATTTTCATTCACAAGAGTTTTCCAGAGGTGGTATATTAGTGATGTTTTATTACTTACACATGTGTTTGGGACATTATGAATATTCGGCTGGATGACTTCAAATTGGGATTATGCAACACAGGCAATGTGACATTTTTTTGGCATTGACCAGCAACAGTCAGCATAGTCGCCTGTTCTATCAGAAACTTTACTATCTCCATTCTGTTAGAAAAATATTAGTACAAATTACATGGGTAAGCACCATTTAAGAAAAAATCATTTTTGGGTGAAGAATTAATTTAATTAAGCTTGCTGTTATCTTCGGGCTTCTACCTTTTTCGTGCTGATGCTGGCAGAGCAAACTGGGTTTGTTTCATTTCCATAGGAATGTAGCCAGCAGTTATGTGTTACTTAGAAATAAATCAGTTTACCTTATCTTGCTTTTTAAGATTTTGCTCTTTTTATGTTCTGTCTTTTTAAGTGATGCTTACTGACGGGCACACAGCAGATTTTGGGCTCCTCCTTTTTATAAGTCACAGTCATTAGGAGAAAACCCCACCAAAAGTTGAAATTAAAAAGAAGGGAATAGTAAGCCTTTAGAGCTTTTAAAGCCATCACTGAAAAAGTGTATCTTTCTAAATTTCTTATCAATGTAAATCTAAAGTCAGAAAAAATTAAACACTAATATAACTTTAGAGTAAAAATGACTCACTGATTATGAAACTTCTTGAAATGAAAACCAGCAACCTAGGGGGATTCCCCAAAATAATATAAAAGAAGAGATAGGGAATTCTAGAGTGACTAGTTCAAGGCTTAGCATCAGATGGGTGGATGAATTTCAAAGACTAAATTGAACTCCCAGAAGCTGATGGTGTTTAGGAGCTACCAAGAAATGATGATGAAGAAAAATGAAAAGCTTGAGCTAGACATTTTTGTTGTATTGCTTGTTTAACTTGGCTTGTGTGTTTATGTGTGTAAATATTTATTGTTTAGCACTTCATCTATATATATATATAGATATTGTCACACACGAGCGATTAGAGGGCAGCCAAAGGACCCACAAGACAGGGGAATGGAACAGTGTACTAAGAACTCTCTCTTTTTTCTCACAGGAAAGATGAACCGCAAAAGAGCCCGGTGGCATGAATTTACCTCCACCTTTCCATCCAGACGGCCGGGCTACTTCCATGTTCCTCAGTCGCGTACCATCCCTTCCTGATGACGACACCATCACCCCAGGATTCCCCGTTCCTCCCGACATCCTTTCTGCCATCCCTTCCTCCATAAATATGCCCATCCATCTACCAGAAGGTGGCTTCTAAATGTCTGCAGTTAAAATATCACTGTACAGTGTATAACCTTGACCAAGCTACACTATACGGGGACAGATTCCCAACCCTTAACGCAGTGTCTGTGTGCTTTCTTTACAATATATATATAAAAATCCAGCGTTTGTCTATCTGTCTGTCTGTCTGTCCACTTTTCATGAGAGAACTACTTAATGGATTTAGATTGGGTTTTTTTCTATAATTTGCTTGAACATTCTGGTTGATTTTGAGACTTCTCTCATCACGCTAAGAAATATAATTCGCTTGTGATACCGATTTATTCCGAGAATAAATCTAAGAAATAAAACTCAAATCTGAGAGAGGCTACAGACCGAGGGAAGGGGGTCACTCCTCACTCACGTGCCTGCCTCAATTTGAGTTGGTCTACCTCTGGCCATGTACCTTGCCTCCCCTTAGCTAGCGATACCTGTTTGTTTAACAGACATTATCATCCACAGACTGTTAAGGAGTAACGTTTGGTGTTTTTGAGAGAAAGATCACAGCTACGTGTGTTTTAGAGGGTAGCTGCTGATTGGGATCACAGGGATATCACAGCCAGGTGGTCTTCTCCCCACGTGTGGGATGCTCTCCCGTCTGAGATGAACATGATCTGATACAGTGCCAGTGTTTCACGTTGGAGCGTACCTACCTTCTGCTTGGCCAGAATTACATTTTTTAAATTTTTTTTATTGATTTTTAAAGTTTGTCCTGTTTCACTAATATGCGGGTGGAGCCACAGGGGTCAGCTAGTTTTTATTATATTATAGCTGTATATATTTTATATGTGTATATGGTCAAAAACACTATGCAAGGATAAATTGAATTCTGCCAATTATTTCTAAACTCTTCCTAATTCAAGAGAACAGGGAAGGTTCAGGGGCTTTATGCACATTTCGGAAAACTGTGACTGGGAACACATATAGCATGAGAACATACAGATAGCTTGTTACTGAAGTGAATGTTATTTGGCAGAGTGACAGACTCCCATTTGCCCATGTTCCTTACTTCTCAAGTCTTGACATTTCCAGGTTTTCTTTTAGTGCTGGTAAAGTTGACCAATAACCTCTAAATGAAGGAACGTATTTAGGATGCAGCCTTCTTCCCACATCTTAAGGGTGCGTGAGTTAGGTTAATTGGTGACTCTACGGTATGGCTCGTTCCTGCCATTCGCTACATGCTGCCAGGTTACACAACCCTAAAGTGGATTAATCAGATTCTCTGGATGGATGGGTGGATGGATGAATTAATGTTTTGGATTTCTGAATCCCACCTTGTGTATATTGCTCACTTTGTTAGTACATTCCATATAACCCGCTAAGCAACAACAAATGATTTCATACTGATAAGTCTTTAATTCAAATAATAATTCAAGTCTCCCTCTTAATGAAAAACATAATGACCTCAGACTTAATGAAGAGTGTCTTCATGGAAATAAATATGAGTTCACTACCCAAATAGAAATGAAGTAGCAATCTGAATAGCCCTCACTCATTTGTGACTTTGACAGCTTTGTGTTTTTCGTACATTAGTCCCATTAAAGTACCCCTTATCTTTGACAATCAGAGTTTTCCATAGACCAATTCCACATGTTTCTGGGCTGCTGTGAATGACACTGTTGATTGTTGATTGATGTTCATTCTTATGTATGGATGTTATGTGTTTTTTGATTATGCAGGCACCATGTTTTCTAGGAGAGCTCTTGAGAAAGCTGAAATTTTCCGTATAACATTTGATTTTGACATAGGGTGGTAAATCTTGCATGTTCACTTCAGGATAAATCCCCCATCTTTCTGGTTTGTCGAAATGAGAAGCATAAGTGACTGATGGCAGACTGGTAGACATTTAGGAGTGCAGCTGTATACCCTTGAGTCCTTCCACTTGGGTGAATTTCAATGGTGGTGCACCTTTTGTTTTTGCTTACACGTTACATGGTCACCACAGCAAAAGTAGCTGAATGCATGTCCTGTACACATTCTTTTAGAGCCATTCATGCACTTTTGACATATGCAGCCCCTCATCCCCATGAAAATCCCAGCATTGACCTGGTTTTGCCCAAGACCCCCACAACACTTAATATATACAGCAAATACGAGAAGAACCTCTAGCCTCAGGTATGTCATTCAGGTAAAAAAAAAAAAAACATTTTTAAGGAAATGCATCTGCAGCATTTCTTGTTTCTTTTGAATTGTTCGTGTGTTTGCTTTTAAGGAAATGTAATTGAAAAACATTAGAAATAAAAATAAAAAGACACAATCAGTGAAGAGCTAAAGCACAAATACAAGGAAGGCTGAATCTAACATGACAAGGAAAAAGAGCAAATGAAAATTCATGATAAGCAGAATCCAGTAAGAAAATACCCATAAAAACAAGAAGAGGAGGTTCACCAAGTAAAACTGCAAAGTAAAAAATGAGAAAAATGACAATAAGTTAAAAACAAAAACGGGCAACTGCAAAGTAGTAACAAATTCAAGCACAACCAATAAAAAAAGAGAAATCAGAAAAAAAACCAAAAACTCAATTGAAAGTGCTGATGGGAAAAATTCAAGGCCAATAAACACAAGAGCAAATATCAGAAAAAACTGTGGCCCATGATAAAAGGTAAGAGCTTATAAAAGAAAAATGAGAGCAGGTATGAGAAATAAAGTAACCAGTTTCTAAATGGAAATGATGATGAACAAAAAATTAAGAGTTACAAGAGAAAAAAAGACAAATCACAATGAGTAATATAATGTCAGTGAAGAAGAAAGAAAACCAAGATTAGTAAAACCAGAGCAAAAATAATAAAAACTGTGACCAGCTTAATATGTAAGTGCCAATGAAAGAAATCTACAAATAGCAAAAATCAGACTGAATACATGAAAAACTGCAGCTACATCGAACATTTACCGTGAGGGACGGACAAAAACTGAAACTAATAAAAGACAAGACAACCTAAGAAACATTAGATGCAGTAACAAAATGAAAGGGCAGATGAAAGAAAAGTGCAACCAACAGAAAGAATCAAAACTGAAGAAAGAGGACAACCAGCAACAAAATGTAACCATTGATGGAAGAAACCCAAGACCAATAAAAACAGGAGCTACTATAAGATACAATGTGACTAATAACAAAATGTAATAAATTAAATAAAAATGTAACCAACAAAAAAGAGAGAAAGCATACAAAAATCACAACTCGTAACAGATCTAAATGCTGATGTGAAACGGTAACGGGTAAAATAATATAAAAATATAAGAAAAGAGGAAGTTGTGAGAAAGTATAAGTTCTGATGTATGAAGAACACGAAACAATAAAATTAAAACAAAAGTATAGGTTGGAAAAAAGTACAAAAAGCCATTCCAAAAAGTGTAGATTCACAAAATGAAATGTAATTTGAAGATAAAAGAAACCCAAAACAAGAGCCAAAATACAATCAGAAAAACTGCAACCAGTGACAGATCAGAGAACAAATACACAAAATAAATCTGACTGACAATAAAATGTAAATGGCATTGAAAGAAAACTGCAAAGAACAAAAATGAGAGCTAATATGCAGCCATCTACAAAAAGTGTAAGAAAACTGCAACCAGTTAAAACGAAAGCAAATCTAATAAAAATAAAAAAGCAGCAACAAATCACAAAACACAGGTGCTGGTGCTGAGATTGAATAAAAATGAGAGAAAACATGAGAAAAAGTGCACCAAAATGTGACTAGCAATCCAAAAAATCAGCAACAAGTTAAAAGATATACAGAAATACCAGAAAACCAGAAAAAAAACAACGCAAATGTGAGAAAATGCAAGAAAAACGGCAACCAGTGACAAATGAAATTGTGGATGACAGGAAACTAAAACCACGTAAAACAAGAACAAATGCAGAAAAATCAGTGCTGATGTATAAAAATGGCAACCAGTGGCATCCAGTCATTCCCAAACTCGTTCCATTCAATTCAGGTTCTCAAAGACTGTAATCAGCGTCAAATATAAGAAGTAGAAGTACATTTATATTACATTTACTTATTTGGCTGATGTCTTTATCCAAGGCGACAGTTATGATACAATTAGTGACATTTCTTTTAGTTTTCCTATTGGAGCACAGGCAGCTCAAGTGACTTGTTGAGGTCACACAACGTCACTAGCGGGATTTGAATACCCAAAACCTCAGGATTTGAAGTCCAAAGCCTTAATCACTAGAATGAAACAAAAGAAAAACTGCTAGTACTGCAACAAGTGAACACCACACTCATACAGTAAATGAAAAAGCGAGAAAAACAAAAAAAGTGATGTGCCATTAAGAACATCTGAATAACAAATAAAACAGCAGGAAGGAATGAACGAATGAGAAGGTGCAACCAGTAAAGAGAGTTTAAACAGCAATAAAAACGTGTCAATGAGTAAAAGTGCAGACAACGGTGACAAAGCTACAACTAATCAAGAAAGAGAGAGCAAATTTGAAAAAAGCAGCAACCAGCGGAAATAAAGAGAGAGCAAATACATGACATATGCAACCAGAAATGAAAGGTACCTGCTAATGTATGAACCTATAGCCAGTGAAAAGAAACGCAGGACAAGATAAACACAAACCCCAAGAAAAGTGCCGTCCTGCCAGTTTGTGATCTGGGTTACGTAGAAGCCGTGGCAGCCATGTGTAAATCTTACTTTTGAAGAACTGGCTCACTGCCATTATTGATACTTCACTTATTCACTTATAGTAAACTGTGCAAATTGCAGCCTTTCTATAATTAAAAGCTTTTCTCGGCAAAAGGTAAGAAATAACAAAGGAATAGCTGTCAAAAAATAATGGTATTAATTTCTTTGGAGCTGCCACCAAGAGCTCGAGCACACATGCAATGAGTGTCTTGCTAAATGCGTTCAGCACTTCTGAAGAGTGCTTTGTAGTAGGAGTCTTGCTTTTCAGACGTATTTAATAGTGCTTTACCAGTTTTATTTGAGGAGATCAGGTTATCGTAATGTAGAGAAACAAAATAAGAGCTGTGTGAATAAAATCACATCATCTCGACCGGGTTACTGTTGCTTGCCAACATTGTTAAGTTAAAGGCTATTTTGTTTTAAGAGCAAATTTTCCCCCACTGTGTTTTTCACAAGGTCACCATTAGATGATAGTCATTCTAGTTCTTTCTTTTTTAATCATTTACCCCTCCTGTGCATTCCTCTGACTTTGCTAATAATTTTTCTGATTAACAATATGCATTTAATCTTTTTTGGAAATGACTTCTCTTTACACATTAGTATGTTCCTTTAGTTATTCTCACAATGACTACAGCACATTAGGCATTTTTTTTTATTCTTGGCTTGCTTTCCCTTGCAAGAATTTGGCCTCATAGTCTGCAAGGCAGTAATCTTGAGAAAGTTAATGCAAAAGATGGCACAGGAACAAGAGCAACACCTTAATAAATTTTAAAGCATATTTCCTGATTTTTTTTTTAAAGTAATTCATTGCAAAATCCCAGAGCAGAGAAGAGAGTCTGATATGACGTACACCACACTGTAATGATTCAAATACAGTAAGAAAGCAGGCATTCGAAATTTAAGAATAGTTATGATGTCTGCTAAATTCTAAATTATGACCAACATCCTGTGGCTGAAATGGGCTAAATAAATTATTCTTTATCTGCACAAATGTATCAGATAAAAATAATAAATGTGACAAAGAACATTCTGTGACAGCCTAACACATCAGACCAATCTAAGAGAAGAAGTGAGGGCAGAACACAGCCTTTACAACAGATGTCTGCTAAAAGGGGCTCCTAGCAGTGCACTCTGTACAATCTGAGACATTACATAGCGTGAATGTCCTCCTCTTATTTGATTTTCTGAAATATAAACTTGAGAGACTCCATACTCGAACTTTTAAACAAGCTGGGTCACTAAAACGTCAAGCCACAGTGCAGCAGACCTGTGCACCTACTTGTGTGTCCTGCCTTCAAACACTGACATGTTTGGAAACCCTAACCTCTGGGATGCCACTGTGTCTCTTTTGTAGCCACTAGATATTGGCATTTCAAACCACCTTTGGGGTGCCATTGTGTTGCTTTTGTAGCCAATAGGTATTGATGTCACAGCACATTTAGGTTTGATCGGCAGCCAAGCACCGCATGCTCTATATATCGGAGGGCTTATTGTCTGTCTGGCTTTTTTCTGTTAAGGTGGAATGGAAAAATAGCAAACCAAGTACTATCTATCTATCTATCTATCTATCTATCTATCTATCTATCTATCTATCTATCTATCTATCTATCTATCTATCTATCTATCTATCTATCTATCTATCTTATAGCATGCCATTGGTAGCTCTTTATAAAACTTATAAAACTTCCCTTTTTACACACATCGACAATGAATGAATCGTTTCAATTTTAGAATAGATACTAAAAAGATCTAAAGCAACTAATGAAGAAATGATTTGGTCAGATGTAAAGAAACATTTTATATTCATTAATGAATTATTATTGAAACCTATTATACAGTGTTACCATTATATGAATTATCCTTGAATAGCATTGATAATTAGCTGAATACACATTAACTAATAATCTGTTAAGCATTGCAAAATTTTTACATTACTAATTAAAAGTTAGAGGTAGGGTTAGGTTAGGGTTCTATCTATCTATCTATCTATCTATCTATCTATCTATCTATCTATCTATCTATCTATCTATTTTATAGTATTCCATTTATAACTCCTTAGAAAACTTTCCTTAACTTAACTTTTAAACTCTTTTACTATAAATGAATAGTTTCAACTTTAGATTAGATGCTAAGAAAGATCAATAACTGACGAATATGTGATTTGTTCTGATATAAATGTTTGTTAATGATTTATTATTGACACTGATTATACAGTGTTACCATTATATGAATTATCCTTGAGTGGCATTCATAACTAGCTGATTTACATTAACTAATACTCTGTGAAGCACTAAATAATGTTTCTAATCATATAATAAATTTCTAACCTATAAAAGTTATTATAAACAACTTGCATATCTATCTATCTATCTATCTATCTATCTATCTATCTATCTATCTATCTATCTGTGACATGCACAATACGTCTTGTACTGTTAACACTTAAGTCGCATACTGTATGTGGAATCACTCCCTCCATATTTACACTTTGAAGGATTACACTATAAGAATTAATTTAACTGTGCTGCTTTTGTTGTGTACCTGCATCTTCTGCATTAACAATTTTTAAAGAAAAACATTGCTCTATCTATTATGAATTTGTGTAACCATACTAATATTACTGTTTTTGTATGGCAATCAATATGAAAGAAAAGTTATTAATTACATTTTTGTCCGAGTTGACACTGAAATTGTAATGCATTGACTGTTTAAATCTTTGCTTATTATATAAAGTGCTAAGAATCTTTGATAACGTGGCCACTGCAGTTATAATATATTTATTAGAATATATGTATGTATGTACTAGGTATGTATATATAACTTACAACTCAAGTCACTCCTTCAATTCCGGTTCACAGGGGATGAAGTGTCTGGGGGTCTGGAGCAGGGGGCCAGGGCTACACTACACACAAGGCAGGAAACAGCCTTAGACAGGGTTATACAGTATATTTAAGAATATATAGATATACTATTTATAGGTTTCTTCTTTTTTCTTCAATTTCTTCATTGTACATTTATCTCCTGGGTCAGACTCCTATTTTCTTTCAATTGGTTTCCGATTATTTCATGGTATAGCTTTGCCAAACACTGCCCGCCCCCTCCAGCGCCACTTACCATTTTCCAGGCCAGACATCTACCTTAACCTGCGAGCAACACTAAAACAACGTCCCTGCACACAATTAATCGAGTTATTTAGTTTTTCTGCCCCTCATTACAGAATTGTTTATCAATAGGTGCACCAAGTGTCAGTAGTTTTTCTCATCAAATAAGGTCTGACAAAGAGCTGCGGTGCATGGGAAAGAGGCAGCTAGGTGAAACTAATGCCATAGATGTTTGATTCATCAGGGGCTTATTGTTAACAGGGACGTCTGATTGTAAAGGCTCAGTCAAGCAAAAGAGTGCAGAGTAATCAGTCGGATTTATAGTTTGCAGAGTTCAAAAAAAAATCAACGCAAAACCTTTGGATCAAGTAGAAACAGAAAGAACAGCATCCCCCACTACCCCCGCCCCCCATACACACACACATGCTGCTCCCTAACCTGAGACATGCTCAAAAAATGTCACAGCATATGAATGTTTCCTGTCAGGTGATAGAAAATGTAGATGGACTTGAACACATGGCTGATTCAATCATACCTTCACTTGTCAGAGATCCAAAGATTTGCTTTTATTTTTACCATTAAATGTTCTTACTGGTTGCCAGTGGCAAAAGAAAAAGAAGGAAAAAAAAACAAAACAAAAAAAAAAGAAGTGGGGTTCTGGGACAGTAACACATGCTGTACCGCTGTAGATGGCTCAAAGCTGGCTTTGTGTTTTAGAATTCTCCTAGACTGTGAAGCCTGGTCCTTCTGCACCCATCCCCCCTACAACTGTCAATGCACAAACCCCCACACACACACACACACCAAACCCCCGCCTCCCAGTTTGTACCTTGCAAATTAGAGACGGCCTTATTCAGAACCAGATGTAGGGCTCCTAGAGAATGAGCTGTAAGCTGTTGTACTTTAAGCCTAATGGGAAGTTTTATATGCAAGGGCCTTGAACTGATTAGTATAATTCCCTCTTTAATACAGCTGTCCCTCCAGATTAAGGTAAACCAAATGTTGCAATCAGAGATTAGTGTACCTTGCCAGTTATTAACATCCCTGGTTGTTCAGCGAGCACGTCAGACTTTAATGCTGCGCATTTATTCTGCCACTTCAATGCTGTAACTTGAACTGCTGCACCTGTCAGAGCATGCCTGTACTCGGGAATGGGCGCTTCACATCGGCTCAACTATTTGTACCTGTGCACCTGCTTCACTTTGTCAAGACTTCCATTTTCAGCGTGCCAGCGTTGCCAGGTGGTTTAATTCCCGACATGCTGTCTACTGCTTTGTCAGGCCCTCTGTCATGGAGGCCGCTGCTCCTGTCGTTCTTTTTTTTTTTTTTTCTTTCCTTCAGGCTTAGGTAGTCAAGGATTTCATGTTACCCCAGCACGGGGCGCCAGAATAAGTGGACATGATAAACGTTCAGATAGCTCACTAAATGTTTTTTTTTTTTTTGTTTCTGCACTTTGTAGAATGAATCATCATCTAGTAGTCACTGAGCATGGGCCTCATCAGGGTGGCAGGAGCTTTAGCTGCTTATGGTGCCAGGCAGGTGCCACCAAGGAGACAGACCTAACTATTCTAGCAATGGCAGTAGACAAACAGGAGTTGTTTTATGATTATAAATATGTTGAAGCGCACTCATTGAGGCCTTTCTCTTGCAGCCACATTTTTAAATACGTTCAGCTATAAAGGTCAACAGCACTTGATTGGAGCTCCGCCGTTCATTGTCAGACTTGTGCTCATTTTGATCGCCGACCTTAACTGTAAATCCCATTACACTTGCAAAGACTCTTTAAGCAGAAGACCAAAACCTATTAGCTACAATTTTAGACTGTGTCAACTTGCTTGCAGTAATTGGTTGATATTGCATTATACTTATGATATGATACTCGAAGAGTGGTATTAACCACACAAGAAGCCTTGATGATTAATTATTTTTGCAAAGCATCGCAGTGGTGCTTCATGTTTAATCTCAAGTTTAAAGATGAATTTGTGTTTTGAGGGTCACTGTTTTCTGCTCCTTTTATAACAGGAGGGTGTTATTAACAAAATTATATCCATCATCCAGATGCTTTCACTTTCCAAAAAATGTGATTTAACACCACCTCCTTTGAAAAGAGCGCAGGGCGTAGCCTATTCAAGCCCCCAGACCTTCTATTGTGGACGTCTTATAGCAGATGGTAACTTTGGGAATAGGGGCCTTCAAGCGTTTAGTGAGGACAACCATAGCATTATAGAAAATGAGGCTGTGGTGGTGGAATAATATGACAACAGGCACATTGAAAAAGATGAGGGTAGTCTGCAGCTGAAAAGAATGGAAGGGTGGCTTCCACCTAAGTGTCAAGAATCAAAAGGAGGAATCCCACCACTTTTTGTCTTCTTGCAAGCATAGTTATCTTATATATGCTACTTTTTACAAAAGTGATGACAAACACACAGAATTCTGAAATTCAATTCAAGGTCACAGGTGGCAGAAGCCTACTATGGAAGAAGCTGGCAAAAGGCAGGCGTCGGCCCTGGGCATGATCTTTACATACACACACTTACAGTGATCCAAATTAGAATACAGCAATGAGGGAAATGCTGGTTAAAGGATCTAAGACAGCCATGAAACTGCGACTACCAGGGGAGTATTGTCTCTTGACGCAACACATTTGGTCCAGCGAGTTTAAACACACAACATCACAGGACTTCTTTTTCTCCTGCAAAAAGTAGCTTTGAGGCATGGTAAGACTGTCAGTGTACCACCTGCAAAAAGGGCCGTCTGTTCAATAAGTAAAGAGTGAGGATAAGGAGAAAGAACAAAGTTAAAAGGGCAAGTAAGAGTCAAGAGTAAAAGTCAATAAGAGAGAGATGTCAGAGCCAATATGGACAAAATCAGAGTCAAATGGCAGAGCTTTGATTCAGAATAAACAGTAATCATAATGCACAAAGAGTAATATGCTAAGTATGCTCCAATCTCAGATACTAGGGACTGATTTGGGGTGAACAACATACTGATGTCACAAGCAATGCATTGATGCATCATGGGTAAATCCCCATAGAAATGAATGATGCAAAAGCCAAAACAAAATGACACTGTTAAAAGATGGTAAAGAATCTTCTTCTTCTTCTTTTGGCTGCTCCCATTAGGGGTCCTCTGCATCTTCTTCTGTTACACCCATCACCTGCATGTCCTCTCTCACCACATCCATAAACCTTTGCTTAGGCCTTTCTCTTTTTCTCTTTCCTGGCAGCTCTATCCTTAGCATCCTTCTCCCAATATACTCAGCATCTCTCCTCTGCACATGTCCAAACCAACGCAATCTCGCCTCTCTGACTTTGTCTCCCAACCGTCCAACTTGAGCTGACCCTCTAATGTACTCATTTCTAATCCTGTTCATCCTCGTCACACCCAATGCAAATCTTATCATCTTTGACTCTGCTACCTCCAGCTCTGTCTCCTGCTTTCTGGTCAGTGCCACCGTCTCCAACCCATATAACATCGCCGGTCTCACTACCATCCTGTAGACCTTCCCTTTCACTCTTGCTGATATCCATCTGTCACAAATCACTCCTGACACTCTTCTCCACCCTGCCTGCACTCTCTTTTTCACCTCTCTTCCACAGTCCCCATCACTCTGTACTGTTGATCCCCAATATTTAAACTCATCCACCTTTACCAACTCTTCTCCCTATAAACTAAATAAAATTCTGATTGCAGAACTGGATTATTTGGGTGTTAAAATTCCTAAAATGACACGGTGATGATTTTTCTAGCTTCAGGGAAACCTGAGAAAAATTAAAACTAAACTCAAATCATGGGAGTCAGGAGTTCTTTTTAAGATTAGACATTTTCTCCTTTTATTTTCTTGCTTCTTTTGAATGTTGTTATTTTGGCATTTGGAGTTGTTCTTTTGTAGTTTTCTTTCACCAACGTGGGCTCTCTTGTGCACAACATGGGTTTATTTTATTCAGGAAACTCTTTAGGCTGAATACCCAGCTTCAGGTGAGTGAAGGCAGCCCTTGCAGGCTCGTCCTTGAGCTTCCACTTAGTTTTAGGCCTCAGTTGTATTCCTTCATCATCACATTGTGTTTACTGTCTACCTTCCTGCTTCATTTTAACTGAAACATCTTGGTGTTACATCTGTGCAATATAAATATCTCATTTTTTTATATTATTGGTCTACTAGTCATTTATGTCAGATATGCACTGCCTCATTGCAACTTAGGGTGGAAGTGCATGCAGAATGGCCCCTGGCATCATCTTTGTATATAATAGGCTACTGTGGCTGTCCATTTGTCTCTCCAGGATTTTAAATCACCTGCAGCTCGCAAACGGTTTGACCTATTGACCTGAAATTTGGTACACATATACTATGTGACGTCTACTATCCGCTTTCGGGGTGATGATTGACCTCCAAGGTTGTTCTTCTTTTTATTTTTATTCTATTTTATTGTAGAATCAACTCTCAGCAGTGGCCAGCAGGGCATACTGTACGTACGGGCGGCGTTCTCATCCCTACCACTTCCTCTATCTCTTCATATCTTAAATCATTCTTGAGGCAAATTGAAGACTTAAGTGCCAGCTTAAGTGAAAAATTTAAGAAAACGTACAAAGTATTTGCAACACAAACACCGACTTCATCAGTTTTAACACAAAAAGGTGCCAACGGAAGAAGAGAAGAAGCAGGCCACTAGGGTGGAGAAAAGAAAAGCTGCTCTGGAGACAGCAAGCGCATCAACCTCTGAACGAACGAATGCTAAATGTACAGAGAAAGAGGATGAAAACTATAAATGCTTAAGTCAAGTGTATGCACCGTTACTGGTCTCTCTATAATACAAGATCAGGCTGGAGAAGCACTATGCAACGCACCCCTCTGTGAAGCACAGTTAATTATATGTATCACGTAAATAATGCAGATCAGACCTAGTCACAGAGGGAAAAGACATGTTTTTAGGTTATGAATGTTTAACTGTCTCAAATGTCCAAAAAGAGACAGGCAAACAAGATAAATAGACAAATCCACCCACAAAATAGTTAAAATGGCATGGTGTAATTATACGGAACTCAAAAAACAAGAACTAAACACTTGGCAAACTTAATAATCTAACAAATGATGGAGATATTAAAAAACACTAGATTTACACAAAGACAATACAAACCACTAAATAAGTGGAACATTTAAGTGGCCACCACAGAGAGTACCAATCACCTCAATCCTGTGACTGCTGCACAATAAGCATCACATGGCCATCAGACTCAGATAGGAGTGGACACCAAAAATGATATAGGAAAGAAGTGCTGGGTTAACTTTATGGGGCTTACTGGAATGGAAACATGGCCGCGGAAAAATCTGGAAGCAGACAGGGAAATGAATTAGGGAGTTAGCTGAGGTTCCATTTATTAAGAAGTTTCATATTTGAAAAATATTTAAACATTACCTAGTGTGTCTTATTTTTTCTCTTTTCAGAGGAGCCTGTCCTCGAATATCTCTCATATGTCTTTATGGAGGTCATAAGTAATTAAACTATTGGGTCAGGAGGATGAATGGCCTAGTAGTATAGGCCGTTTGCTGTGAAGCATTCATCCCTGCACAGAATAAGTGGACATTTTAGAATTCTTACACAAGATATCCCTTCCTGTGTTTTTCAGAAACGTTCTCTGTTAGAAAATTTAAAAGGAATCCACAATGAAGGAATTAAGAGCTAAAAAAGAATTACAAAAGAAAAGGCAGCTATGTAAAGCTAGCATCAGATTGTGCAAGTTCTAGTTGGAGGGGATTTCAGACTTAATGACTGCAGTTGTCATATTTGAGTACATGAACAGATATCAGAGGGCATGATGCATTACAGCAAAGTTTAATATTTCCAAGGTATCACCAGCTCGTCCCTTTTTTTGACAGCCAATAACTGAAGCCATGTAAATGATTTCCAGGGATGACAAGTTCAACCACAATTTTGTCCATTTTTCTTTTTTTCCATTCTCTCCTGGTACATAAAACAAAAAGACCTCAGGAAGATGAGCCTCACTTCTGTTTGCGAGATTCAGAACTCTCAGGTTTCATATTCCTTTTTAGCTGCATTGTATTTCTGGCTGAGCTCTCATTGGTTGTCAGGTCTTGCAAACACATAAGCCCACCAATTGGACTTGAGAGGGGTGATAAACAGACAATGGGGAGTCTGAAACCTGAAAGGACTTGTCATTGTCCACAACCAGACAGCACAGAGGTGATTAGGATTTTACAATACATAGTACAATGTGTCAAATACAAATTAACAGAGGTTCTATTTAAGATCTGTAATGTACTTGTGAAGCCTCATTTAAAAACGCTGTGTGCAGTTCTGGTAACCATATTACAAAAAAAAAACAAAACATAATAACAGTAAAAAAAACCCAGAGTGAAGCAACTAGGTGACACAAGGGGATCAGCTATGAGCCATGAATTTTTTCATTGTAGGCAAAAGGAGGTTAAGAAGAGACATAGTAGAAGTGTCCAAAATAATGAAGGGAACTCCAATTATTACTTTAAATAAGTTCATCAGAAACAATGTGGGGGCACAGATGGAAGCTGATTAATGGTACATGTTGATTAAATAATACAATGTTTTTTTAGTGCGTTGGATTGCAGCACTTTGCAGGCCTTCAAAATTCCACTGAATAATACTTTTAAATATTTGCCAACTAGGCATTGACAAGGTGCATTGGGATAAATGGTCCCCTCATGTGTTCTGTTAGTGAACGTTAATGGTTGCATTTTGTCACAGGGAACACTGAATTGAAATCATACTGCACGCTTTCCTTTCACTCCACTTCTGTTTAAAATCCTGACATGACCTCATCATAACTTGCCATACATTCACCATAAAATAATGCACTGCTACCTTGTGGTTGTGTTTGTTCTCCAAATGTTCAGTCATCTTTTTGATATAAATGCCTGAACAATTAGAACCTAAAGGAAAGTGGTAAACGGGCTGATTGAAGACATGAGAAGGGTTCTGGTTTATTGAGTATTGCCAAATTTTCTGAGTGTTGGCACATCTGAGTACCAGCAATAAAAATAAGGCACACAATATCCACCAATTTATCTTCCAACCTATTTAATCTAAAATCAATGTAATGTACGAGCAGTACTGAGTGAAGTGAAGACAGAAGCCCTGACTCAGGTGTCAGTCCCTCATATCCCAACAGTACAAATGGATTTTGTTGCATAAAATGCTTTTATAATGAAAACTACTCCAAGTTGTTTTACAAGTTCAGTCTTCCAGTACATTGCATATTTTTACAACTGAAGCAAAGGTAAGGTAACCGACTTACGATCACAAAATGAGTCACAAGCAAGAATTAGTCACTTAGCCATCCTTCCCTCTAGGCTTTTATCATATCATATTACATTTATCGGCTTCACTATCATTAAGAAGAACTGGATCAAAATTGAGAGTTCCAAAATCAAAAATTACAAAAAAGGTTTGGTTATACTAGAAATTAACAAAGTGATGGAGGCAGTAACATAAGAAACCCTTTAAAGATTACCATCTATGACAATCATTTTACATTGGTAGAAAAAAGTAGAGCAGAACATACTCAAGATGGAACACTAGATTGGAAGCGAAAACGCCTGAAGGTAAATGCAAGAGAGATCAAGGTTATGGTTGGAGGCAATGAAGTAGAAGATGTGGAAAAGGTGGGTGCATGGCCAAGTGGTGTACATGGTAAAGGTGTTGAAACAAACTTAGTTCAGTGCTTGGGCTGTCGTTAGTGGGTACAGAAAAGGTACAGTGTTATGAAAGGTAGCCTGCAGATGACCTATGATTGTAGAAAGTGTGTGATGGAGATGCAGAAGACTGATGTTAATGAAAATGTAGATATTGGCAATGGAGCTGATCTGTTACTTACTGTAGGTGGGATATTGAGTGCAGACATAGGTGCAGGCACAGCAGTAATATTGTAGTGAGGGTGAGAGGCACAAGGAAGAAGTTCATGATGATGATGAGTTCTAAAGGAGTTTCTCTAGCATTGAAGGGAAAAGTTCATGAAAGCTGTTTGAGAAGTGGTATGCTCTTTGAGCGTGACATGTGATCAATGAAAGCAGAACAGGTAACAAAGCTGGAAAGAACAGAGATGGGAATGACTAGATGGACAACTGGAGTGTCACAAAGTGAAAGGAAGATGAATACTAGAAATAAAAATTGGTGTGGGAACATTAAATGTTTGCTGAGGAGAAACAAAGTAAAGACATTGGGCAGCAAGGTGGATGGTTCAGTAAAAGGAAGAGAATAATTGGGTAAAGAAAGGTACCAAATTGGATGTGATGAGACCCTGAGGGACACTACAAATGATGTAGGTTGGAAGTGGTGTTAGGGTAATGTAAAAAAAGAGTATGGATCCCACCCCAAAGGATGCTGTGGACTGCAGAAAGGGAAGAAAAATAATTTGGGGTTTAACTTGCTAATTTGGGAAAACCTATAAAATGGCCGTTAAACTCACAATGATGGTGATGATGCTTTCTGCTCAGGAGCTTCTGCTTAAACTGAGTGAAGGAAGTCTCTGCGATTAAAATTGGAGCCTTCAAGTGTGCTACAGAAACTGTAGATCCAAGTAAAATATTTGTTTTAAATTTTTAATAAACAAAGATTACTCAACATACTTAATTTAAACTTTATAAAAATACTGCAGTTAGCGTTATGCCTATCTTCCTTGATGTGAGAAAGAAAAAAACTTGCACCAAAAACACTTTCAACCATACAAATGAAAATAATTTGTCAAGTCACTGTAATTGTAGGTGTGATGCTGAACATTGAGCTTGACAGATAAAAGAAATAGGAGCGACATAATGAGGATGAAGACGCATCAGATAAGGCCGAGTTGAGCGAAAACTCCAATACATGTGTGGTGCACCAAGTGTGGACGGCAGAACGATTTAATACTGTGAGATATCCAAGTGAAATACTCATTTTTGCTTGCAATGAAGTAATTCAGCATTACCAGCGCTTTGCTCCCGTGCCCAGATTGCCTTTATCTCTGACATCACTTCCACCTCAACCCCAAACCTTCTGGTCTCTCAAGTATTTAAGTCGTCGTCTACCCAGAAGTCAGACTTGGATGAAACTCATCCTGTTAAAGCCTTTCTTGACTTGACTACTGGCCATAGTTTTGTTTATTCACATTTCATGCTTTTCTTTGGTTCTCTGGACACCTCAATTAAACAGGGCATCCTTTGGGACCAAACCCAAAATTTGACTTTGTCTTCTTCTGTTCACACAATTACAATCTAGTATTAAATTTAACATAATTGTGAGACCAGCTATGTTATATGGGTTGAAGACGGTGGAACTGACCAGAAAGCAGGAAACAGAGCAGGAGGTGGCAGAGTTAAAGATGCAAAGATTTGCATTGGGTTTGACGAGGATGAACAGGATTAGAAATGAGTCCATTAGAGGGTCAGCTCAAGTTGGACAGTTGGGAGACAAAGTCAGAGAGGCGAGATTGCGTTGGTTTGGACATGTGCAGAGGAGAGATGCTGGGTATATTGGGAGAAGGATGCTAAGGATAGAGCTGCCACGGAAGAGGAAAAGAGGAAGGCAAAAGAGAAGGTTTATGGATGTGGTGAGAGAGGACATGCAGGTGATGGGTGTAACAGAACAAAATGCAGAGGACAGAAAGATATGGAAGAAGATGCTCTTCTGTGGCGACCCCTAACGGGAGAAGCCGAAAGAAGAAGAAGAAGATTAAATTTAACATAATCAAGCTAGGAGTAGACCTCATAACATCCACTCTGGTGTTTCCATTCCACCTTAACTCTATATCTCTTCCATAGGTCATCAAACAAAATTTCCCAATTATGCAGACTGATCTTTCCACAGGAGCCTTTTTTCCTAACCCTAACCTTTCATCTCCTTCCATCAACTACCCAACCTACGCAAACTTCTCATTTGTAGTTCATCTCACAGAGGAGAGCCTCACCAGGCACTTTGAACTGTAATGAGAGTCACTATATCACATGCAAATATGTCACCAACAATACCCTTGTATCTGCTCCCTCTGGGAAATTCAATATTAAAGTATTTGCTGCTTTCCAGTCTAAAAGTCTTTTCTTGTTGGAAGTGTTCAGCCATCTACATAGGTGAAACAGGGTGATGGCTATCAGACCATTTCAAGGAGCATGCTCAAGCCATTAAAATCACAGACCTTTCAAAGGCTATTGCAGAATACATTCCATTTCTTGATCATAGCCACACTGATCTCTGTTTGTGTTCTTTCACAGGGATTCAAAGACTCTTCTCAAAGAAAATCAGGAGAAACTAAGATGATTTTGAATCTGGAATCAGATATTTCACCAGTTTGTAATGGATGACTAACTTTTCAAAATCTCCTTTCATCTTCTCTAATGGCTGCTCTTTCTTACCCAATCCCATCTTCTCCATTTATCTGCCCTGGCTTTGTTTCCCCTCCTCTATACGTATGTTATCTGCTCTCTTCTTTTCATTTTCAGCTGCACACCAGATGAAGGCTCTGTAGCCGGCACTTTCTGTCTTTAACCTTCTTTCCTTTTCAATATGGAAATAACCTTTAACCTTATTTTCTCTTTATAATCTAGGTAATGTTTACATAAATATTATCTGTTACAGCATTGTAAGGTACCTTATGTGGTTCATTACAGAAAGGCACTATATAAAAATAAAACATTTTTGCAACCACAAATCAGTATATTGGACTATAGCTAACATTATAAATAATCAATTTTGATGTCTGCTGAGATGGTGATGTGGGTACTATTATTACTGAGATGTATCTTTAGCAGTTGCCAAGACATGACTTCTCAGTTATTATAAGAAGCTGTATCTTGGTCATCATTTGGGACTGGGTAGCAGGGGTGCTTCACTTTTTTCTAGATAGATAGATAGATAGATAGATAGATAGATAGATAGATAGATAGATAGATAGATAGATAGATACTTTATTAATCCCAAGGGGAAATTCACAATATCTACCTTGATTTTTTGATTTACTTTTATGAATCCCAAGGGGAAATGATCTTTTTACATGAATTATTGGAAGCCAGCCATCGTCCAGTGCCCCAGATCAATTTTCAGGCTAAGGGCATTGCTCAAGTGCCCAACAGAGTAAGATCCCCTCTGGCAGTAACCAGAAACCAGTTTCTAGAAACCAACAGAGATCCTTAGCCACAGAACCACCACTCTGCCTTATAAGTGAGGTCTGCACAGGACCTCTTAAATATTTATTTAGCTGACGCCTTTATCCAAGGTAACGTACATGTGTTTTTGTTTATTTTGTCAAAACTGGTGACTTGCTGGCCATCTCACAGCAAGTCAGAGGTGGGAAGTGAAACAGCACCCTCGGGGTTTAAAGTCAAGGGCTATGGCTGCTATAAAATATCACCTGCCTGACTGCTGGAGATCCTAAATGCTGTTGTCCCCATTGTGCACCTCTGAGAAGACAACGTCTCAGCTGACCTAATCAGCTCTGTATTTCCAAGAATGCAAAAGTCAAGTACAAGCAAGGTGGCTGAAGAAGATTAGGTTCCTCTTTGAGGTGTACAATTAGAAATGCTGCTCTGACGTTGCAGCTAACACCAACGGTACACACCAAGGTCATTAAGGTTTTTCAAGGAAATGATAACTCATAATCAAGTCATGACTTTGTTTTTAAAAAAAAAAAGGAAAACAGTGACCTTGTGCATGTGCTACACACAAAGTGTTACGGTACATAGTCGCCAAATAGCCCACCTACCCCCACTCATCGTCATAGTAGACTCAGACAAAAAGCCAGGTTGCTGTTAATTTTTTTATGGCATCAGTGGCCTTTGACAGTTCAGCTCAATTGTCATATTCACTTCAGGTTTTCAGATAAAAAAAAAAAGAATGCCTGGATGTTCCAGTGAAATGACAGCGCTGACAAGGGGAAAGGGCGTGGACCCGGGCTTGCGGTTCGAGAGAGGTTGTCTGTTCTGACCTGTCGTAGGTTGATATGGACAGGCAGTGGGGGAATTTTACTTGTCATGAGGTCCCCAGGCAGCAAAATAGAGTGACTGTCTGTCCTGCTTTTTCCTGTTCGGATCCTGACACGTGGAGCATTGATGAACTCAGCACAATGTTGAATAGAAGTCTTTTGGCAGCTGAGACACAAGGGCTAAGCTGCAGGTCAGAGATAACACCAGTGCAGCTCTCCTCATGCGCGCGCCTTTACTAGTGTGCATTCTTCCCTCCTGAGTGCAGGAAACAGCTCCTGTTAAATATGCTCACTTCTGTGTTTTCTTTCTTTTCGTTTTTTTTTTTTTCTTTAAAAATGAAGTCTGACAGATTGGACATTTTGAGCACACCCCCACCACCACCAATTCCTCACCCCCTTTACTTTACTCAACTTCTATTTCACCTCACAAGTAGTCCTCAGGAAACAGAGCTTAATCTTAGTGAGGAAATGATAAGGTGATGCTTGATTTTTAGTGGAAAACAGAAGGATATGACCAGCCGGTTAACGCACGCAAACCTGTCGTCCTGCCAGATCTCCCCTTGGTGCTTTATCCCCCGCTCCCCTGAGCCACCAGGTCCAAGACCCACAGTTGGAAGTAGAAACAAGGTAAGATAGTCACCATGGTGCCTCAGAGTGCTTGTGTACAAATGAAAGAAAAGAGAGATATAAAGGTTAAAAGACAACAGAGATGTGAAAGCAAAAGAATAAAACAATGCATAATAATTAGTGTCCAGGTTTAAAATGTACTTTGATATGATCTTTCATTGGGCCTCAGATTTTATTTTTGTCCTCCACTGCAGTGATCCTAATAATGGACTAAAATTGGTGGAAAATGGACGTGTGAACTGAAATAACCTTTAACTGTCTTTCTCAGGGGTGTTGAACTCTGGGCCTGGAGGGCCGCAGTGGCTGCAGGTATTCATTCTAACCCTTTTCCTAATCAGCGAGCATTTTCACTGCTAATTTACTTCTTTTCCCATCATTTTAATAGCCTTGTTTTTAAGGATTTGGTCCTCTGAATTTATTCCTTTCTTCATTAAATGGCAGTCAAGCAGAAATGAGATGTGAAACGAGCCAACAGATGACCAGCTAAACTGGGGCTTCAAACTCCAACCAATTTCACTCCAACCAATCTGTTAATGAGAAGCCGATTCTTGCTGTTAATTAAGCCTGTTATTTAATTCCATGGCTTGCTGCTGCTCTCGTTCTGCCACAGCAGACATTTCCAAAACTGTTGGCTTTTCTGTTTTTCCTAAGAACATCGTCAAAATGTTTTTGGTGACCTGAGAGACCAACCTTACTGACACCCTCACCTTTCTTTATGTTCAGGTAATGTGGTTAACTGGTCACATGGCAGCTTGTTTAGTGTCTCATCATTGTTTGGCTGCTAATTAAGGAAAAAGAAATAACTAAGGGGTCTGAGTCAAGTTAATTAAAACTGAGGCAAAAACAGGTCACTAATGAAGAAGATGGTTAGATTGAAAACCTGCACCCACTGTGGCCGTCTAGGACTGGAGTTTGACACCCGTGGTCTTTCTGTTTGGCATATAGATATTTGCTCTGCCTCCCTTTAATTCTTAAATATTTAGGATGCAAGGTTGCCCAGTTGCCAAATGGGTGCCTGCGGAAAAGGTGGTATCAGGGAGGCACAATGAAAGGCAAGAGCTCATCAAGATCCAGGGCAAAAAGGTAAGAAACTACAACGAAATGTCAGCGGTGACCCGGGTGAAGCAGGGTGAACTCTTACACAGAATCCCTTGGGATAAAATGTTATAACGCCATGGAAAAGAGTCTGATACTTTTCCCTCAGGATGCTTGTGGCCAGGCAAACCAGCACGTACTTAATTGAGCCAATAGTGTTGGTTTCCTCTTTGCGATATTGTTTTGAAACCTTTATCTTACAACTTGGGGGACACAGTGCCACTGCCTTCAAGTAAGGTGACTTGGGTTCACATCCCAGGTGCTCTCTGCATGGAGTTTGCATGTTCTCCCCTTGTGCTGTGAACTGATGATGCTAAATAAGCCTAATTTTGCATGAGTTTGTTTGCACTGTGATGAGCTGTCCATTGACTGTTTCTACCTTGTGCCCATTGCTTGCTGGGATTGGCTCCAGCAGAAAAATGACCCTTCTCTATATAAACAGGTTGAGCAGATGGAAGGATGAACTTTCAACTTCACAATACATTGCCACTGTTTACAGGTATTTTATGTTTTTGAGCAAAGGCATTGTAAAAAACTTAGCATTTTATAGTGAGACTGAATTGATAGTTGCTTTCCTTTGGTTTAATATCCAAACTTTATCTACTGCACCACACAGCCTGCTGCAAGTGCAGAACAAACTGCCCAGGCAAACGGAGAGAATAGGCAACCCAAAAGTTTCCTCACACCCTAGGTCCTTCAAAGGGGTGCAAGGACACCCAGAGCTAAAAGAGAATGATCCAAGGGGGTGGGCATAACTTTAGAAGGCCGTCCCAGCCCCTTGAAATGGTCCTGCTGGTTACCCTAATATTGACATGCTCATTGCAAAGTGATTGAGGTGAGTTAGGCAAAGGTTCACTGTGTATGACCACAGGATGAAAGCTGGAAAACACTGGGGCAACAGGAAAAGGACCAGGAGATGAAAACCTGAGCCAGGAAACAAACAAGAGCTGTAATCAGAAAGTCAGAACGATCAAGATCTAGAACACAACACATTAGAAAAGAGTCGGTAAAACCCTAGAATGTAACAATCACACACAAAAGGCTTTTAAAGTGAAGTATCTACAAACTTGGACAAAGGCTGACTTCAATATTATTACACTGAAGGACTTCCCTAACAACAATAGCAATGAGCAAAAAAACAAAGAATCAAAAAGACATCTAGGACTTACAAGAATCCAAAAAACAGAACTCAAACAGCAAATGTCTTTTAGAAATGCAAAAGACCAGATTGTCAAATCCCGGGAAAATTCATAACACACTATTAGAGCAGACAAGAAACCAGAGGAGGCAGACTAAGAAGGTTAAAGGAAGAACGTTTATATGGAAAAGTGGGAGAGCCATCCCACCTGAGCCATGCCCGCTTAGTTGGGTGTGTGCTCCCCTAAACCGGTCTTTTGTTATTTAGTATTCTTCCTGAGTTAAAGTGGACCTACAGTAAATGTGTGTGTTCACCCAGTGATGGGCGGGTGCCCTGCTTTGCCCTCGATGCTTGCTGGGGTTAGCTCCATCTTCCCCACAACCCCACTCATGATAAAGTGAGTTTGGAAGATGGATGGACGGATTATTCTTTGTTCCTTTCTCGATTTTGATCTTTCTTATGTTAAGATATTATAGTATTCGTCCCCAATCTACATAAGGAAACTTTTTATAGAGCAAAGAAGAAAGATGGTGCCAGTCAGGGTTACAGCACACTCTTGCACACACCCACACTCACTCAGTTTATGCAGACATCTTTAGGATGTGCATGGAGGAAGGCCCACACAGTGGCAGGAGAATATGCCAACTCTGAACAGCAGTGCCCAAGCCAGGACTATGGAACTGTGAGGAAGCTACTGCATCATTGTGCCAATTTCTGTGATAATGTCAATGCTTCTGTAAAGTCAAAAAGAATGTTGTGGGTTAGGTTTCGGGTAGGGGTTAGGGTTAGGGGTTAGGGTTAGTTAATCAAAATTAATCTCAGAAGCACTGAGTGCAAGACCAGAAACAACCCTGGACAGAATGCTAGCTCCTCAACGGCACACTCATGCCTGTACACACATATGCAGCCAGTTCAGAGTTCCCCATTAGATTAACACACGTGTGTTTGAGATGTGGAGACAAAGGGAGAACGCACAAACCATCTAGACATTGGGATTCCAGCTCAAGAGCCATGAGGCAGCAGTGCCAGCCGCTGCTCCACCATGCTGCCTCAATCCAAATACTCTTCACATCGATTAACATTTATACTGTAAGCTTTTTATTGCATCTCACATACGCACGATGGCACAGTGGCAGCACTGCTGCCTCGCAGTAAGGAGACCAGGGTTCACATCTTGAATGCTCCCTGTGTGGAGTTTGCATGTTCTCCCTGTGTCAGTGTGGTTTACCTCCCACAGTCCAAAGACATGCAGGTTAGGTGAATTGCTGATCCTAATGTGTGGCTGGGGTGTGCGTGTGTATTCGTTCACCCTGCGATTGACTGGTGCCCTGTCCCGGGTTTGTTCCTGCCTTGTGCCCTATGCTAACTGGGATAGGCTCCAGCAGACCCCTGTGATCCTGTTCAGGACTAAACGGGTTTGAAATAACACACCAATGTTTTATTCCTCCAACTGAAGACAATAGGCTTGCTAGTGTAATATTTGTATTTTTAAACATATTTTTTGTATTCCTTCCAAAGTACATTTAACGAATGATTTTCACATGGTTTGTCCTTGTGTATCCTGTTACACTTTCGGGAATGAGATGATGTTGGCATTCCTGTGATACGCCATTTTTTTTTTTTAGTTTGCAAGGATGTGGGCCTCCACACAGCAACAAACAGAGGGGATAAGACTCGATCTCCCTGTGGAGGAATGGCTTCCTGCCAGCTACCAAAATGAATTAAATCAGAGGGATTAGCAGTACCTGTAAAGGCCTGTCAGGTAGATTTACTAGGCACACTGATAAGTAAGCTGGGGGGATAAAAGTGTCTGGGATCCGAGCTACAAGACAGTTATAGGTCTGAGCTTTCTTTCAGCCACTACCTTTAATATCTGTCTTGCCTGGGAGTCTGTTGATGAAGACTTCCTGTTTGCTTTGAGTCACTCTCCGAGTGATAAATATACTTAAAGCTTCTCAGAGGAGACAGAGAAGGAGAGAGAGCAACGACTGTCTCCATCCTGAACAAAATGAACAAATTCCAGCGACAAGAAAATGAAAAATCACCGCACCTCCCACCAAATCACAACCACCATGGCACCAAGCCTCATCTCTCCTGAGGAAAATAAAAATGAGTTGCAATAGGACGCTTCCCAAAAGAAACATCATTACATCAGGCTAATAGCATTAGTTGATTAAAACTCTGCCAGTGTATACCTGAATAATTTTCCATTAATTTAGCCCAAAGCTGCAGCTAGGGGTTTCAGAAAATGGAGGGTGAATATGCTTTGCAATGGACTGGCTATGTGTTCCTGGGTTGGTTTCTGTTTTGTGCGTGGGGTTGCTGGGGTAGACTCTGACTGTCCCACCCTGAACCTGGATAGCACAGATTCAGAAAACAAATGGGTGGATGGCTTGTGGATGGTCGGGATTCTTTCCCCTCATGTTTTTGAAAGCACAATGTGTTCGAACAGTGAATTATGAGCTGTAAAGCCATGATTTACTGTGTAACACAGACCATTTCTAAAGAAATGTTTTTCTATTTTATTGATTTTATGGATTGCATTTCTTTAAGCATGGGTGATATGGTGGCACAGCAGTCAGCAATGTTGGCCCACAGCTACAGAATCCTGCTGTCCATATGGGATTCAGAAGATGAAATAGTAGCAATAACAACATTTACTGTATTTATATGGCATGTTTTCATACAAACAATATATCTCAAAGTGATTTACAACATGTCAAAGAGAAAGTTACAAGAAGAACAATTAAGACAAGGCAAGAATATTTAAGAGTAAGTAAGAAAGAAAAAATAAAGAAATCTATATGATCTTGTAATACATATTGTCACACACGCGTGTTTGAGAGACAGTCAACAAGCCCAGAGGTGAGTGAAATCCCGCGAGACTTAGGGTTTGTATCGGATACTAATGCTTCTCTCTTTCTATCTTCAGAACCAAGGAAGGAATAATAATAAAACATCACAATTACCTTCTCCGTATCCAGGCTCCCTTAATGGCTACTCCACCCACTACGAAGACGCCAGCCTCTTTTCCCTTTGATGACTTCACTTCTGGTCTCAACCTTATGGTGTCACTTCCGTCCCTCTGCTGTGATGCCGTATCCAGTCCAATCATTGCCAGCCACCATTTTTCCCTATAAACACCTGCGATGTAACCATTTTTGTTGATCAAATGTTTTGATCCCTTAGACGGAAGTCTAATCATTTTTGTTTGTGTCTGGAAGACATGATATTGGGGCTATCGACCCAAACCTTTTTGAGTAGTTTTTCTGCTTATTACAATATGTATATGATTAATATAAAAAAGATAAAAGAATGGTTAAGAACAACAGGCAACAGTTTAAAGCCAAAGGTTCTAAAAACAAGCAAAAGAACAAAGTCAAAAACAAATGAAAAAATAAAAGCTGAAAATAATCATAGTCCTGGTCCCTAATCTAACAATAAGCAGGCAGATATCTGAGAAGATTTTATTCCGCCCCACCATCTTAAATAGGGGAATAGCCATGACCTCTAGGCCATCTTGTAACGTGACTAGCAATGACACTGTCTGCAAGGATTCTGATCCCTTGTTCCAAATAACCCAAAATGGTGGCACCTGTGATGACAAAAATCAAAATAATAAGAATAATTAGAATAACACCAGGAACAATAAATAAACACATTACTCATGACAAATATCTATTTACAAAAAGTAAATTCCAAATCACAAGACATAACTGAAATCAAATCAGGTATATGCTGACACAAGCACCTGATGGCCTTCACTGTGTTTTAGATGCAATCTTACTGCACGGACTTAAAGTGAACGTGATGACGCGTACAATTTGACTGCAATGAGGTTTTATTATTGAATCTGTGATAGGTTTCATCAAATGAAGAAAGCAATAATGTAGACGTCTGGCTAATTGCTGGCACACGGAATGAGCATGATCTACAAAACTAGGGCTAAGGCAAGCTATTATTCCAACTTAGGCCAGAGGCATTAGAAGCACAGGGGAACACATGAAGGGCCAAAACTTGAGATCAAAAGATCATCCAGTAATGAGCAATGAGTTTAAAAACGGCTTTCCTAATTATTATATTGGTAGAGTGTTTCATATCAGCTGTTAATTGGCTAAAACAGAGGTTGCCTATCTAGTAAAGGGGCATGGCCAAGGGCAGACATGAGCTCAGGGCATTACAGGCAGCATTTGACCCCATCAGAATAGCTTAATTTACTCTGAACTATGAGCAGGATCACATCTGATGAGCTGTATGTGTACTCCAGGGGCATTTTCCAGCACTTGCCATACACATTGTGACTTTATTTACCTCAGGGGTATATTGGAATTTCCCATGTGTGTTCCTGGGTGATGTAAGGTGTGCATAATATACTGAAAGAAGAAGCATGTTATTCCAATATTAAAGGGGGCACATTTGGATTGTTTTTTTCCATTTCACCACTTACCACTCTCTCTGCATTGAACATCCTTTCCTATTACTCTAGTAAGGAGTACTTGGTCTTTGTAAAAACTGGAACTAATTAAGTCTATTAGGTAACTCCCCAAAACGTCTTGGATTTAATAGATCAGGGTTGATTGGTGCCCTCTACCTGATACTACATAAATAACAAACTCCCCCCAGTCCTCACTTTGGAAATTAAATAAGTGGGTAGTGATAATCTATATATTAAATAAAATGCTAAAGTCTATGCATCTGTTATACAAGTATTAGGGCTAGAACCTTAATCTTGGTCTTAATGGAAAACTTATGACCTGATACATTCTTGAAATGTAGGTAGCAGTAATCTGGTGGCCATGACCAGCGGTTGTGTATTTATGGCACAATGATTGAGAAACCAAGTGATAACCACCATAATGGCAGAAAGAAAAAAGACAGTAGCAATAACTGCTGAGCATCAAGCACATCGCAAAAGGTGATTAAGTGATGAAGAATGAGAAAATAACGAGAGGACAAGACTCTGAAACACATAGACCAGCAAGAAGAAATCCTGAATATAGAATTTTTGGTAGCACCAACATTATGGACATAAATGGCAGCAAACTGACCCATGGTCGTGTGTTTATGGGAAACTGATCGAAATAATAATAATGGCAGAAAGAAAAAGAAGAACAGGGACATCTGCTACACATCAGGCACATCACAGAATGGTTTTAAGTGATGAAGAACAAGAAAGAATAAACAGACAAGATGCTGAACCACATAGACAAGCACAAGTAATCTCAGCTATCCTCTGATATGTTCTGGAAATTCAAAAAATGTAATGGTGTGGCAACCTGGTGGTCACTTTACTGGTGGCCAGAAAACTTAACAGTAAAAACGTATGGTCACCATATTCAGAATTCATTATCAAGTGTAAATATTGTATTTATTGGTCACTGAACATTGAATTTTACTTAGTGTAAATAAAGGATAGCAAAGTGACCCGTGGTCATGTATTTAAAGTGAAGCAATCATAAAAACCGAGCGATAATCACCATAATGGCCGAAATAAACAGAAGAGCAGTGACATCTACTGAGTGTCAAGCAAATCACAGAAGGTTAGTGATGAAGAAGGAGAAACAATAAGACCAGATGCTGAATCACATTGATAAGAAAGAAATAATCTTGAATCTAAATCAATTGAGCAGCAGACAAACACAATGGCTCATTACCATGCAAGATAAAGCCCAGAATACAGAATGCCAGAACGAGAAAGAGATTTGGTTTTTATTTTAGGACCTTAGGCCTGCGTGTTTCACTAGTAGATGTATGAATGAATATAGACTATGTTGTCACTTCCTCTTCCATTAAGATAAGTACCTCTGCTTAATGTTCCATAAGCATTTTATCTAGGTAGTGATGGGCTTGTTTCGATTATGAATATTTTAAAATGTGGCTTTAAATTATCAGCAGTGCTTCAGAGACTCTTATCACTTTGTATTTCATTTTCTTCCATATTTTCTTGACTGTTCCAGTTTTATTATGTGTAGAAGAATAAAATTTGTCCTATTCTTTTTTAAGGAATCCACTTAGTCCTACTAGCTATTTCAGGTTGGAGACCATCCACGCAGAACCGAACACAAAGCCAGTCAGTCACACAGCACGTTGGCTCAGAGTGGTTCAAATTGCAGCTGTTGATGAACATAAACTGGTGACATTCAGCCATGGTTAAACTGATCACTGTTAAATGGTCCTGGTGGGTTCTATGTGACACATTTAGCACCGTGGCATGACTTGATGGGTCTTTTTCAATGAAAGCTATTTTTGTGGAGGCATGAGAGGCAAAGTGAGATCTTTAGTGTGCACCAGAACAGCCGTGAAATCACTCTGGTCTAAGTCCACCACACCATTCCCAAAAGCATCTTTTGATGAGGATCATTCCTCCATTCAGAACTGCATGTCACACCTAACATTTTGTAAATTGTTTTCTGATGATTGTAAGCATAGCCTGATTTTTTTTTTGGTTTGCGAACTATGGTGTTTAAGTAAGAACATAAAGTGCACAATAGCTATTTTTACTACCAATCTTTGCATGTTTAAATGATGACATCTAGTTCAGCTAGCAGAGATGTTTGGTGTGCAGCTTTTCTCACAAGCTAATTTGAAGATAAGAAGGCCTTTTTTCTTATTACACATGTGATAATCTGATAATCTTCATGGGTGATAGTTTTAGCTGATCTCTTATGATGCTTTATCATATATAGATGAAAATGTAAGAAAGCTTTAGTAACAAAACTACTCAGCATGATAAGCTGAGGTGATGTCTTGGGAGCTTGTACATGGCCTCTTAAGAAAGATGTGAGCATTTTCAATGACTCCTTTGCAGAATACTATAAGTGTGATGTCTGATTGTCAATGAGGACACTTCCAAATAATGTAAAGCTGAAGAATACTAATGGATATTATTTTAATTTCCCAATAGACAAAAGTGATAGAGATGTCCTTTCTTACAATCACTTCATTCTTAAAGTATCATGTGGAGAATAAAGACGTGACATTCCTGCGGCATGGTGGCTACCATTGCTGCTTTGCTTCTCCTTGGTACTGGGTCTGACTTCTGGACCAGTTGTTGTCTGAATGAAGACTGCAATTTTCCTTTTACATTTCAGTAACATGAGTGGCCCTTTGTGACTAAGTGTGGATATGTGTGTGTATGTATGGTTGTGTATAAGCATAACCTGCAATAGATTGACACTCCAACCAGGGTGGGTTCCTCACCTGTGCTGACGCAGTCTTAGTCTAAGGCCTCTGGTTAGAGAAAGGATTAAAATATGACATTACATTAAAACACCTCAGTAAAAACATTACATCCTCACAGTATAGTAAGCTAACAGATCATTATAAAGCAATAGGTTAATTTGTATGCCAAAAATCCCTGTCTCTTCAATTAGAGAGTGGGGCTGCATTAAGCTGGCAAGGGGCACAACAGTTGGAAAATACATTTTTGGAGGAGATGGGACTAGAATCTTATTTAAGGTCAATGTAGGGTAGACTAGCAGGTAGTCAAAACTCTTTAATGCTTAAATGATACGGGTAAAGATAAAGTCCCCTTTATGAAGCTCTACAAGTTTCTGAGAACTACCAGCTGAATTGATTCTTAATGAGAGTTGTGTTTAAGGAGAGGTGGTATGATCAATCTGTTTAAAATTGTGAAAGTAATTAGTAGAGGGGATCCTAGATGCTACTTTAAAAGATGTTCCTCAACAAGAATACTGACACATGCTTAGAAGCTTGTTAAGGGAAGATTTCACACAAATGTTCCTCTTCACACAAAGAACCATTGACACTTAAAATAAATTGCAAAATGGTATTGTGATGGAGACTAGTGTTTTGTTTTGGTAGGGTCCTAAGGTGACCATATGTTTCCATCTTAGACTCTTTACTACATAGACATTAACAGAATGCCCCAAACCTCATCTATAGCCTTTAACTGTATATTTAGTTTTACCAGCCTGGCCACTGTCAGGGTTGACTGCTCCCTTCCTTTACATAGGTAACCCCGGGCAATAGACAGTGTACCAGAGCAGGCAAGAAAGTGTTGCCACTAGGGGGTAATCCAGATCCTCAAATACCCGACACAAACAGGCTCTGGGCACAAGTCGTCAATATAAAAGGTTTCTTATTGTGGGAAACTCTTCACAATAAGCGTTTCCCACGCCACAACCACAACTACAGATAGCGCACAGCAATGCTTTCTTTTTCTCTCTCTTCTCTGCTTTCCCCACTCCTCCCAGCAAGTGCTACCCTCCACCTCCTGACTCTGGTTCCCGGATTTGTGGCAGGCACTCCCGGTGTCCCGAAGCTGTAGTTCACAAGCACTTCTGAGTGAGGTGGGATCTCGGCAAAGAAGGGCTCATCAGAACCCACAGCACTCCCTGATGACGCCCATGGAACTCAACAGGGCTAAGTCTAAGAACTTCAGTTCCCATGATGCCCTGTGGGAATCCGTGGTGCTGCCACAACCCAGCGGGGCTGCAATCTTGTGGTCTGGGGGAGACAATGCCCTGTGCACAATATTTCTCTGGTCCTTCCCAGCGGAGGGGTCCTGGCTGGGTAAAGTTCCCAGCTGTCCCTCAAAAGAGGAAATTATGTTCTTATTAAAGTATTGTCTATAATATGACCAAAACATAAAAATTTTGGTGTTGGCAAAAATATGAATACAACCTAGTGTCGTGGATGCCAGGGGCGATGACCTGGCCAGGATGCCTTGGAAGACCGGAAGTGAGCGTGCGCCCATCTGGGACCACGTGAGGGCTGCCTTCCTGGTTGCTTTGGGGGCCACGGGTACAGGGCATGAAAGCCCCACCCTGTAGGGGCCCGTGATCACCGCCAGGAGGCACCCCAGTGCCTTGGGGACCTGTTGCCCCAGCACTTCCGCCACACCAGGAAGTGCTGGGGGGAAGACTTTGGGAGACACCCGGGGAGCTGCCGGGAGGACAGCTGGCACTTACGCCACGCTGGGGCGTGGCCAAGCGAGGAATGCCGGGAACACCTGGTGCTCATCCGGGGACTGTATAAAAGGGGCCGTCTCCATTCATTCAATGCTGGAGTCTGGAGGAGGCAGGACGAAGCACAGAGGAGGTGTGGAGGCGGCCCGAAGAGAGGCATTTGTGGCCAGGACTGTGTATTTAGGGATTGTGCACTGAATTGGGTCTGTGTGACCATTGTAAATATTGTAAATAAACGTGTGGTGGTTGAGAAACAACATGTCCGCCTGTCTGTGTCCGGGCCAAGTCCACACTGGGTAATAGTCTACCTGGTGGCTCTCTGTCTCAGTATGTTGATTGGTGTCTGTGGTCCAACATGGTCTGGCAGGAAGCTTGGATGAAATGATTCATGGAGATGGCCTCAATTTTATCAATATCTCGGAGTCCCTGATACGCCTCTGTGTGTGGTTCCCAATGACTCAATTTAGGTAGACTCGGCCCCCATTCCAGTTCAGCTACTGGCCTGTTCATATACTTTCATCTTGGCTACCTGTAATCCCTCAGGACAGCTGGCCACAAGTAGTTTTTAACAGGTCTTTCCTAACATCTTATCTATGCAAGGTCTGACCTGTAGTAAGTACAACTGGTTTCTAAAGTGGCATTTTTTGCTACATACATATGTTTATCATTATTATACCATCTTCATGACAGAAGGACGTTTAGGACCTTCTAAACTCAACCTGATGTTATTTTAGATAATCCAGATGAATAGGATGAACAAGCTCATTGGGCAGAATGACATCATCATGATTGTGCTAATGTTTCATTATTCTGCATTGTATGTAACTGAAAAAATGGTGCTTGGCTGGAATGTATTTAAGGAATAGATTAAAGCCTTAAAACCTTAGGATAAAAGTCCAAACTCAATAAGGAAAGAATTAAGAAATAGAAGATGAAAGGGGAACACATGGACATTTGTTGAGAGGAGGGTAAGTAGGTGAGTACAGTAACTTCTGTAAATGCGGACTCACAGCATAGAAAAACATAGTATTTTGTTTCCAATCCTTTATAGTTTGTTTTCTCCCTTAGGTTTTACCTCTCTTATTTGCTGTATTAAAGACACCTCCTGTGTCCTTGGAGACTGTTCACCAGTTACACTCGATAAAAGTTATGCCTATTCGAACACTATATTACCTTCTAAATATTAAGTTTGATCATATTTGCATAAACACATTGATAACACTGTGGTTTAAAATATAGTAAAAATTCATCAGAAGCAGAGATGATGACACATGAATGTGGACGGTGGGAGGGTTGGGGGGGCACCACAGCTCAATATGCTGCATTGCTGATTGTGTTCTGATCTTATCATGGAGAAACACAACAGTTCATGCAGCCCTTAGAGAATTATTACCTTCTTCACATGCTATGCAGTTGTAAACTTAGCACTTTCAATTTTATTTAGCTGCCTAATGTCACCTTGAAGATATGCAAATACAGTTCAGATGAAGCTGCCCCCAACACAATAATTAAAAAATCTTCAAAGCTACTTGCCAACACACAGCATTTGGTGTCATGGATGTTGTGTCCTATGTCACATAATGTCTGGTATTCAGAACAAAACTAAGCACATAAGTAAAGGGTTATGCCACAAGTTGGGAAATGTTTTCCATCACATTGTGTGATGTTCTTGTCTTCTTTTGTGCTCATCCCTATGAAAACCACAAAAATGTCATCAGTCCTTTGACTTACGTTAGCTGTGAATGTTGTAGCTGAGGTTAAACACTTGAATGTCCTGGACACATATGGGCTATAAAGGGAGTTTGTTGGTTAACATCTTGTTTAAAAGTACTTGTGAACACTTAATATCCCAGGAATTTCTTAGATCAAGACAGTATAAATTATGGGAATATTATATCTTAGATGTATTCTGAACAATGCTTTAATATTAATGGGTCAAGCATGCAGGCCCTGTGCCAGCCTTAAGTGAGTAACACCAGCATTGAAATGAGTGAGACCTGGACAATAATTTCTATATACGGTGGATTCAGACAGATCCCTTCACTTTTTATCACATTTTCTTATGTTACAGCCTTATGCCTGAATAATTTAAATAATTTTTTCCCCTTTCTAGCAACACTCAATACATCAAAATGACAAAATGAAAATGGGATTTTAGAATCATTTTTTGCAAATCACATTGACACAAGTTTTCAGACCCTTTGCTATGACACTGAAAATCTGGCTCAGGTGTTTCCCATTCTGTTGTTCAGCATCAAGATGTTTCTACACCTTGTTTGGATATCATTAGGAAAGGCACACACCTGCCTTTAGAAGGTCCCACAGTTTACCTGGTGGCTCTCTGTCTTAGTATCTCGATTGGTATCTCTGGTCCAACATGGTCTGGCAGAACGTTTTGATCAAATGACCTTCTCCATGAATGGAGAAACTCTGAGTTTTATCAATCTGTACGGGTCCTTGATATGCCTACTGCACCAGTGGTTGTGCGGTTCCCAATGAGTTAACTTAGGCAGACTCAGCCCCCATTCCAGTCCAGATGCTGACCTGTTCATATCCTTTCATCTTGGCTACCTGTAATCCCTCAGGACAGCTGGCCACAAGTAGTTTTTAACAGGTCTTTCCTAACATATTATCTATGCTAGTTCTGACCTGTAGTAAGTATAACTGGTTTCTAAAGTGGTATTTTTGCTATGTACATATGTTTATCATTATTATATCATCCTCATGACTGTAGGACATTTAGGACCTTCCAAACTCAACTTGATGTTATTTTAGATAATCCAGATGAATAGGATGAACAAGCTTGTTGGGCAGAATGACCTGTTCTCATCACGATGATGCTAATGTTCTATTATTCTGCATTGCATGTAACTGAAAAAGGCGATTGGTGCTTGGCTGCCATCAAGATGTTTCTACACCTTGTTTGGAGTCCATCTGTGGTAAATTTAATTGATTGGACATCATTAGGAAAGGCACACTCCTGTCTTTAGAAGGTCCCACAGTCTACCTGGTGGCTCTTAGTATGTTGATTGGTATCTCCGGTCCAGTTGAAAGTTGACAATGCATATCAGAGGGAAAAACAAGCCATGATGTCGAAGGGATTATCTTGGAGGGCTAAGAGACAGCATTGTGTAGAGGCAAAGTGTGATTTGGCGCATCACCTTGGGGCTTGTTGCTCTGGAAGAGTGATACTCTTACCGGTCAGATTTAACTTGAGTAATGGCCAAGTGAGGTAGAGGTGATTGTTAAATAAAGCACTGCAGCTGGGGCCACTAGAGGCAGTGAGGATGGAAACGCTTTTGAGCACAGTGGCAAGTTCAGAGGGAAGCGATGATCTTGTGGTGATCAGAGAAGATGAGATGAGATGTTCACAGATGAATGAAGTGTGATGGGTATATTCTAGGCATTGGTGAATAGAGTGAGATTTCTTTTAAATGAGCCAGTAAATTGTAAATAAACATTTTGGATTATAAGTGCAGGAGAGTAATTGGGGAGTAAGACAATGAGTTCTCACTGGGATATGTTGGTGAGGTGGGAGGAGAAATATCCCACTGGTAATATGTTGGAAAGGATGTTAGAGAATTCAGGCCACTGAGAGCCAGTGTTGGCGGCTAAAACCTGCTGGTGGACACCTCTTGAAGGTACGGCGTGGCAAGTAGTTCTGCAGCCACTGAGCAGAGACAAAGATGGCCACTAAGAATACTTGAGGGTCTACGGTCATGCAGAGAAGTTTAGTAATCCGTACTGATGATAGATGGACCATGTCCTGGAAATTTTCATTATGAGTTGCCTCCTCTGGTGCCAGGAAAACTGCAGTAGTGCTGTGGGATTTTACTCTCCTGGTGTGTGTTGAAAAAGACTTACTTTAAGAAGACCATTAAATTGTCTGTTAATTATCTTTCCTGATCCTTTATTGCACTTCTTAAAAAGACCGATCTGCATGTCTCTCCCCATCACTAGTCCATCTCCGTTCTATGAACTACTAGGGGGTCCACTTAACATCTGAGTGTTGGGAATGCCCCAACATGACAACCTCTGATACACA
Source organism: Polypterus senegalus (assembly GCF_016835505.1). Taxonomy (NCBI): domain Eukaryota; kingdom Metazoa; phylum Chordata; class Cladistia; order Polypteriformes; family Polypteridae; genus Polypterus; species Polypterus senegalus. The sequence continues at coordinate 144,010,730 of NC_053159.1, read as the reverse complement.
CAGGTATGGAGAAAGCTACAAAAAGTCTGCAGAATTGTAGAATCCCAATAGTACATTGGCCTCCATAACAGTTAAAATGTAAAACGTTTGGATCAAACACAACTCTTTATAGAGATAGCTGATTGGAATTATTTTAGGATTATAAAATACTTTTCACATCTTGTAACTGTTATTTGTAACTTTATTACAAGGTTTTGAGTCTACCTTTCAATGGCCACTTGAGATTTGTGCTTTGCCAAGAAGGAGACAAGCCACACATTCCAGAATGGTGGGAGACGCCAAGGAATTGGTTAAATTTGCTGACCCAATTTCCTATCAATTTGTAAAAAAATTTTCATTTACACTAATGGGTTAATACATTCATTTAGGAAAAGAGTGATGTAATAAAACCTGAGCTTGAGACCTGTTAAGTGGTATGGGGCAATGTTTCCTTCTCTGTACAGCATTCAACTGTGACATTTTCTGTCAAAATCAGCCGAGATGGTGTCATACAAAGTTTGGGCATTTCACCTAACAAGCAGTGTTACAGAAAAGCTTTTTACAAAGCATTTAGCAAAGTAACTTTATAAGCATAGAATGTCCATCCTTGTTTTAAGTAACAACTATGTAAAATGCCATTTATGTTTACAATTTGAATATCTCATTTTTTATGGTTTCTTCTGTCACTGGAAAACTTTGCTACCTTTATTAATTCAAGCCTTCTGTTTGTATTATAAAAATCAAAAGGAAAGATCATAAAGGGTTGGAGTCCTGTGGGATGCCCTGTTTAATGTCCAAAGATTGAAAGAGTATGATTGCTGACTATGGCTTTGCAGTCCAAATATTTTAGCTCCCAAGCTGAGGTCTGACTTCTTTGCTAGCTGGTTCTCTAATGAATGCTGACTCCAGTCAGCACTCCCTTTAAATAGGGCAGGAGGCGGGCTGCCAAGCAACCTGCCAGAAGTGACATTATGGTTCTTCCTATTGGAGCACCTCTATTACATGACAGGAAATGGAAAAGGAGTTGGTGCATGTGTCACGTCTTTTATTATCCCCCCATTGTTTTCCCAGACACTCTGTATGCTCACTTGCGTGATGGTATACATTTTTAAGTAATACAACTTAGTGTTAGCTTTTGAATGAAACTTAATATGTTCTCTAATGTTAGATAGTGTTGCAAACTTTTCTGAGATTTTTCAGGTATTAAAAACAACAGTTTAGAAGTTGCTATGCTCTGTAATCATGTAGCTGTGGAATGGCAATATACTGCATGTTGATTAGCAAGTCAGCATTTCACTGAACCTTATATAACACATTTTACCCTAAATAATCCATCTCACCAATGCTCTAAATGGAACTACTGTCAGATATTTTCCCTATTTTACTCCATACATTCCAACTTCATGTCCCACCTGCTCTTCTGATCTATCTGTCTAATTATCTTGCTACACCGAAAATCTCCAGTGTTAAATTATGTATGCTACAGCAATGTGCTTCCTCTGTCTCTGATAAGCCATTTAAGAATAAAGTACCTACTTTTAGTGTGCATTAGATTTTTGTTTTTATGTATTTATCTGCATCTATCTAGCAATTGTTTGCACACCATTGTCAGTATTTTTTTCACTAAACTTGGTTTTGTTCTTCTTCTCAATCCAGAGCGTTCTTTTCAATGACAGAAAATATATTTAGCTTATTATGAATTCACTTTCAGCATTTCCCAGTGTCCTTGTTATGACACAGTAACACAAACATGTCAAAAAGGGGTAAAAGACCTCCAAACCAGCCAAGGACCTCCACTGACTTTCCTAGAGGCAGGTCCCACCCCAGGCAGTCTCACCCCAAATTCCACAAGTAGGCTTTGGCCCGTACAGGTCTAAAATGGGGGACTGGGCTTTTAAAGTTCAACAAATACATGATCAAAATGCATTAAAAATGCCCTTCCAGAGAGAAGAAAACAATGAAACCTTCTGGGGTGAAGGACAAGAAAAAAAATCTTAGCACTAAATTCTATTATAAAAACACACTTTTGGAAAAAGTTCTAGGGTATCCACAATCTTGGACAACCTGAAAGTGCACGACATTGGCCTTTATACTGCCTCAGTGATAATGTCACAAGTCACACATGTCCAGTTGTCACACTGTACAAACCAGTTAAAAGCAAATGCCAACAAAGTCTATTAAAATTGTGACTCTCATGAACAAGTAAAATGTTAGCAAAATAATTTGTAACTACCGTATATACTCGCGTTTAAGTTCTCCCGTGGATAAGTTGGGGCCTGATTTTACCGTATAGTTTCCGGTACTCTATAATGTCTGTCGTATAAGTCGAATGTGGAAAACTCACGTTATTGATTTAAAAGATTATAAAGTGCTAACGCCCAACTAAGAGAGTAATCACAGAGCACATTGCCTTTTTTTCAATGTATTGTGCCTGCGTGACCACACGGTAATACCTGAACTATTCCGAAGTGACGTTTGCACTGATTTGTGTTTTTTGTATCTCACACCCTCATACACCTTTATTGTAAGAGCATCCCTTATCTACGATGTTTGATCAGAAGAAAATATGAAGCTAGTTTTAAATTAAAAGTCGTTGAAATGGTGAAAGAAATTGGTAACCTCGCTACTGCAACAAAATTCGATGTGTCTGAGAAACTGATATGAGATTGAAGGAAGCAAAAAGATGTAAAAAAAAATGTAAGTGTTGTATTTTTGAATGGGGGTACAAGTTGGGGTCTGATTTTATGATCGATTTTTCAGGTTTCAAGACCCAACTTACAATATATGGTATGCTAAAATGAATACAGAAATTCAGAATTGTAATCTACATGTTACTAAACTTCCTGGTAAATAACAAGCATATGGCACAAGCACAAGCACAAATGATGAACTAAACATAACAGACCCCCGTGACCATGTGTTAGGATATAGCAGGTTGGACAATGACTGACTGACTGACCGACTAAACATAACACAAAATTGCACACAATTGTAACACCTACAGTTGCCAAACACCAAGTTGCTCTTTGCTCTTAAAATCGGTAATCTACTTGGCGAAAATGAGCACTGGAATGGCAAACAGAGCGGCAGGAATATCTTAGATAAAAGCTGTCCAGCATGAGTGTGAAACCAGGTCGGAGTTCATAACTTAAGTGATTGTGATTAAACCATTTCATTTACTATTCATATCTGGCAAAATCAAGTTGAAACTTCTAAATGTGATCATTATATTTTGGTACCTAATGCCATCTGGCATTATTTGGCTTTATTGTGGCAAGCATTTGTAGAAAAACAGTACAAACAGTCTTTCAATACTGCTCAAGTGAATCCAGGAGGAATGTATATTACATTATAATTTCTAAATGTAGGCTTTCAGACAGTTTTGTCACTGACAGTCTCCAGAGGAATGGTTCTTTAGTTCAGCAGGCTAATGTTCTGGTATGTTGCAGGAGGTACCTGAAGTTTAGATCAGGCTGGCACCTTGCCTCTGTATTTATTACTTCTCCCTGTGTGTGCGCGTGTGTGTGTGGGAGAGAGACATTATTTCTGTAAGTATTCCATTTTTATCTAATATATCCAAGATGGGCTATGTTAAGCCAAGTGGTCACTCTATACTAACCTTGTGTAATTGTGTGGGTGTGTGCTGTATGAGAGTGCAATGTGATCAGCCAATCAGGGATGGTTCCTCCCTTTTACCCAGTGTTGCAGGGACAGGGTGCAGCCCCCGTATCCTTAACTGGATTAAACAGGTTTATAAATGGATGGATGGGGATTTGACGTTGTCGACAATTTGCCTTGATGTGCAGTTACTGCACAGGGAGTAGTCTGTGGATTTGCTCAGTAGATTTTTCCTTTGTGACACATAAGATTAATTTTGCACACACGCCCCTCAAATGAAATCGACTCTGTTGATGCTCCTGGACAGTTTAGCCTGCATTGTGCTATGGCAGAATAACAAGAAAAGGATGCTCCAACCAGCTTTACAACACACGTACAGAGTAACGAAATAAAGGCGTCTGCTGAGAAATGCATTCAATACACTATCCTGTAGACGTAAAATAAACTCAGTTTGTGTTGGAGTCTTTTTTTTTACTCTGTCCATAAAACATAAGAGTCATTTATTACTGTGTATTTCAAAGGATCCATGAGACGCTAAATTTGAATTATTATCTTGTTAACCTCAGAAAATGAAAAATGCAATACTGTAGCAAAGTTTTGCGGATGGACATATTAATAGACAGATGGTTTACACAGAGCTTGTATTTCATCCAGGTTTTTGGCAAGCTTTTACCTTTACAATTACTGGTGGATATAAACTATCATTGTACTGTAATAATGATTAACATGGAGCTTGTTAGCAAATGTGACATTTATTAAAATTCTTTATCCTATTATATTTAGAGGGAGCTCTTCAAATAGGCTGTGCAAGCAGCTTGCATGTTTATCCACTGAAGAATAAAAGGTTTAATTTCTAAACATGCGAAAGAAAAATCCCACCTTTGTGATTATTTTCACTATCCCTCCAAGGCTTTTTATGGAACATGTTAGTTGAAAAGTGGTTTTGGTCTGCTGGGCCACGTCTGCTTTGGTGTGGCTCACCTCTGTGCTCACCTAATAAAACATATTTTCTCATATATTATCTGACTTATAACTTGCTGAAAAGTCATTAAAACCTAGAGCGCTGGGCTATCCAGAGCTGCACCTAACTTAGGCATGGTAGGACCCCTACACTGAGTCACTGTAATTGAAAACATCAGTTTGTAACATTTACAAGACTACCATAAAACATATTCCCTAGTGCCATATTAAGTCACTGTACCTCTAGTTTCCATAATGCAGATCATCTTTCTTCTCACCGGGGCGGTTTACACTGGAAAACAATTTCTAATTTCTAGCTGTTATTTCTACTTCTTTTTTTCACATTCAAAACTAGCCTAATCTTTACACAACTCTGCTTTAAGTCATCAAAAACTCTGTCCTGTCCACTTAAAAATGTGTATTAACATTAGTCTGTTATCTGGGTCAGCTCCCTTGTGGAAATGCTCTCACCCAAATAAGATTAGGTAATACATGATATCATTACTGTAATGGGAAGGTGGGAAAGGTTTTAGGAGGAAAAGTTCATGCAGATTAAGGTCAGGTATTGCCTTCTAAGCAAACAATCCATCTGACTTCAAGATCACTTCAGTATATTGCTTAAGATGAAAATGTGTGTTAGATAAACGACTATAATAAATACATCCACCCTTTATTAGGCCTGTTCAGGGTGGTGGTCCCAACATCATCAGACATCTTATTACCCACATGAATGAAGATGTACAATATGAAAATGAAGATGTGTTCATCTATATCAGTCATTCTCAACCTTTATGGCGTCAGGACCCAGTATATAAATATTAATGACTAACTGTCCCCCACGTCTCTGGAACCGCAGTAGTGAAACAGGACAAACGTTAAAAAATCAATTTAAAAAAATGTAATAATCTGTACCTCTCTTTCAAAAAAGTCAAACGTTACTCCTTAACAATCTGTAGATGATAATGTCTGCTGAACAAACAGGTATTGCTAGCTAAGGGGAGGCAAGGTACGCTCCAACACACGGTGAGAGGTAGACCGACTCGAATGGAGGCTGGCGTGTGATTGAGGAGGGCCCTGTCCCCTTCCCTTCGGCCCACAGCGTCTCTCTCGGATTTGCACAAATAAATCGGTATCGCATGCGAACTATGATACTTATGACCGATGAGAGAAGTCACAAAATCAACCATAATGTTCATGCAAATTATACGAAAAAATCCAGTCTAAATCTGTTAAATAGTTCTCGTGAAAAGCAGACAGACATACATACAAACAGACTTTGGAGTTTACATATAGAGATGTCACACAATGCCACATAGGAGGTAGTTTAAGGGCTTAACTGGGAATAAAATACGGAGAGTCAGGGGCTGATGAACGGTACTAATGCCTTTTCTCCCTCTTCCACAAAACACCAGAAGGAAAACCCATCTAAGACTCTGCCTACTTCTGCTCCTACAACATGCCCTACTGCAGACCTCACTTCAGCCAGAGATCCCACCCCTTCCTGTCCTTCACCTATAAAACAAAGCCTTCCCGCTCCTAATCAGTCTTGTTGTGACTCAGTCTTATATTACCACTTCTGTTGCTGTTTCCACAGTATGTGGGTTGGACTCCCCAAATCTTTATATTTGTTTGTTGTGCTTTTTTCACTATGATAATTTATGACCAACATAGAGATACCAAAGAAGGTGGTGTTGGATCCACCTGGTTGAAATTAGCAAGATTACAAAATGGAAATTAAGCCAATTCAAAATGAAGTGTGTCAAAAAGTGTAGGGGAAGGAAGAGGTGGTTCCTGCTTGGTGAAACAACCATGATTACATACAGGAAATAATATCGAGGACCACCACCTATCCTTTTGGTGGAACAAGGAAACTGGTACCTCTGCAGCCTGGAGCTTCCACCCTGGAGCTCCAAGTACCTTGAGTTGACTTTATGGACAGTCGTCATTATTTGAGTCAGATAATCCTCCCATAGCCCTACTCTTTACCATAGTGCAACTAGGTGGAGCTCTGGAGGGCTGCAGTTAGACTGTACTGGCACCCACTGGAATCAACACCACCTCCTGGTGGAGACTCCAGTCTGCAGAAGTATTTACTTGAGAACAAGTGAAAGGGTTATAGTGTGAACAGGTCACTCAGTGATGGTGACTCACAACCCAGCAACACCAACCCAGGACTCTAAACTGGGTCTCAACTTATCATTTGAGAAACACTAATCTAGATGACATGAAACAATATTCTCAAACCTAGTGCCTGAAGTGGGCAGGTATTCACCAGTACAAAAAAGCAGCACCTCTTTCAATTTCTACAAAGAGTACTGGGAATGTTTCTTAGTAACAGAGGCAGTCGGATTTTCACTGAGACCCACCCTACTCTTTGATTGAATGCAACAATATCACTGCACTTAAAGTTTAATGGTGAAACTGTACAGTATGAACAAATGCTGCTGTATCACTGTAAACAGAGTACTGCCAGTAATTCTTTCCACTTCAAGCACTACCTTAACCCACTTAATCATTTTCAGAATTTGGGCCCAAAGCCTATGGTGGTATCATCAGATGCAAAGCATGACAACCCTAGACAGTGTGTTTTTAAGATGGCATGAATTAAAATGTTGTAAAACACAGTTATTGTTAATCGAAAGGTTACATTTTCCATTTTAACCTTAACTTAATATACTTTGCAAAGATGAAGCTGTCGGCATTTATCTATGCAAGAGAAATTGATGAAGTGCAACCAGCTTTTGTACATATTAAACCTAGTTTTCTTAAGTACTATGTCATGACCTAAAGATTTTTTTGTATTAGACTCACTTCTGGTTCTTGGTGAACTTGGTGTACCACTGCCTTTTAGTCAACTGTTAAAGACTAAGCAAAGTGCTTATATCCTTGAGGCTGCCTGACCTGTAATGCCTGTACTTAAAAATATCTACCTAACACTTATGACAGTAATCTGCATTTTGAACTCCAACACAAGACTTTATTGTCAGGATTGTGTTGCAACCTACAGAAAGAAAAGCCCTCCGAGACATTGGGTAAGACAAATGCTTTAATCGTAGAAAAGTTTTGAGACAGTTTCTATTTTATTGGGAGCAGAAGTCAGAAGTAAGTAGACAGATTAAAAGTAAATCACAAAATGGGCAAGGCAAGGCTTAGGTGATATCCAAACTACTATGTTTTCAGTTACAGCCCCAGTGTTTTTAACCCCCAAAAATGAACACTTTTGAAAACACTTGGCAGAGCTGTGTATTTCTGAAAATGCTTGCTTAGCATTTCAGTGTGGATGGGTGTAATAAGCATAAGTTTAATATGTCACTGTACTCTGTGCGGATGTAGTATAAATCTTCCTTTTTCTACTCACATGCACAGTTGACACAGAGCCAGATTTAGCACAGGGGTTCACCATAAAGAACTGCTAGGTAAGTAGTATGACATAAGACAAGACAGACAGACACAACTGAGAAACAGGCAGTCAGACTGAGGACTGTTGTGTACTATTTTTGTCTGTCAAAGTCAGCACAAAACTGTATCCTCTTTTGCCTTGTTTGGAATTCCGTGATTCACCTAAGTGGGGGCCTGCACGTGAAGAAAGAGTATAAAGCCTTGGAACATTGCCCGGCACACGTTTGAAGCCGATGGATGGATGAAAGATAACGTCATCCGATCCTGAAAATCCTTCCACTGCAATGGCAAAAATGGCAGACTCTACACATCGGGCCCCCACTCCCAAACTGGGTTTTTGCCATTGGCATCCTTCGCCTGTTACGCAGCGTAAGCCGTCATTAAACAAAGCTAAATTATTTCTCCTATGTGAATTCTTACTGATGTATCATTAATGGAGGGGTGTCGCCTTTTTATATTATATCAATATAGATTTGTGTTATGTAACATGCCGCAATCACGAAAGAACTCATTCCAGGGGAGCAAGGCAGAACCAGCCCTGGATGGGCCACCAGTTCATTTCTGGACTAACCACCATACACATACAAAACACAGGATCAATTTGGAACTGCTTATTAACCAACCCAAGGAGTGGTACAGCGATGGTGCTGATCTCTGCACCATCATAACACTCACAATGTCAATATTTAATAATACCCATAATAATAAGTAATACAAATTAGTTTAATTTATATTATTTGTTATTATGCATTATCATTTAGTTATTCCCCGATTTGTCCCGCTTTAAAAAGTGGTTGTATAACCTCTCTCATGCGGTTGCTGTGGGAATCCTGCACTTTGTTAGCAGTTGATACGATGGCAGTTCTTCACGTCCTTCGAATCTTTTCCTTTTTAGCTAGGATATGTTGTTTCAGCTGTAAGCCATTCGGGAACTGACCTTGGATCTCGGATGATTTTGTTTACCGTGTTACCAAGTCTCGAAGGACGGCGGGAAAACTATCCAGAAATTCTGGAGCAATATTCACTGTAATTTTTTTTACTGATGTGGCAAAAAACAAAAAAACATCCATTGTGGATAGAAACGCCTTGTTGATTAGACGGGTCAGAGGAGAATTGTAGATTGGTCCAGGCTGACAGGAAGGCAATGGTAACTCACTCTGTACCACTGTGGTGAGCAGAAAAGCATCTCAGAATGGACAATATATCGAGCCTTGAGGTTTATGGGCTACTGCAAAAGAAGACCATGTCGGGTTCCCTTCCTGTCAGCCAAGAACAGAAAACTGAGACTGCAGTGTACACAGGTTCAGCAAAACTGGATAGCTGACAACTGGAAAAAATGCCCTGGTGTGAGGAACCTCAGTTTCTGCTAAAGCAAACAGATCTCAGGGTCAAAATTTGGCACCAACAGCATGTGTCTATGCAGCCAACCTGCTTTAAAAGTTTAAAACTTTTTAAAGAGCATTTTGTTGGCACACTTTGTGCGTGTTAATACCAATTAATCAGTGCTTTGAATGTCACGATTATTTAAGAATTGTTGCTGACTATGTGCATCCCTTCATTGCCACTTCATTACTCATCTTCTAATGGCCCCTTCCAGCATGATAATGCGCCGTGCCACAAAGCACAAGAACATCTCTAGCTGGTTTCATGAACGTTGCAATGAGTTTAGTCTTCTTAAGTGACCTTCCCAATTGCTGGATTTGAATGTGATAGAACACCTTTGGGATGTGGTAGAATTAAGTAGTCACAGTATGAACGTGCAGCTGACAAATCTGCAGGAATTTCCTGATACAGTCTTGTCAGCCATGGACCAGAATCTGAAAAGAATGTTTCCAAAGTCTTGTGGAATTCCTTCTATGGAGAATTGAGAACATTGTTCTGAGAGTAAAAGGAAGCTGTACCTTGTATTAATATAGTGGTCAGGTCATGTCAAGGCAGGTTGGGGATCATGCACTGGTAGGGCGTGTTGTTGCACCCACCACATGACAAAACAGCTCAGGATCCTGGTTGGCAACTCCCCAGGCAGACATGCGACCCAGTCCCACCCTCCGGAAATGACCCTCATCTGCCACAGCCAGGTGTTATGTGGGCGACCCCATGGCCTGGTCCAGCCACTTGGGTCCCCAACAATGAGTATCCTGCGAGCCAGATCACCCTCGGGGGAATCACACCACATGGCCATAGTGCTGTAACTGACCCTCCCTCATAATGCAGGCAATGTGCCTCATTCAGGACTCTATGAGCAAATACTCAATCAGCACAAAGTCAAACTAGTGGTACCCAAGGATTTTCCAATGAGACACAGTACCAAAGGAGTCCAGACTTCATCTCAGGTCACTGCATAGCGTCCATGTCTTGCAACTATAAAGTAAAACAGGAAGCACCAGGACACTAAAGACTTGAACCTTCGTCCTTTTACATAGATATCGGGAGAGCCACACACCCCTTTCCAGTGACCTCAAAACCCCACATGCTCTCCCAATCCGTCTACTGACTTCATAGGAAGAGTCACCAGAGACATGAATGTCACTGCCAAGGTAAGAAAACCTCTCAACAAGGTCGACATTCTGATAATTCTGTTGATGGCTATGCCTAAGAGGTCTTTAATGGCCTGGAATTTTGTTTTTTATCCAGGACACTTGGAAGCCCAGACACTCAGACTCCTCTCTCAGTCTCTTGAGAGCCCTGATCAGTGTTCCTAATAATATATTCCTGCACACCATCCATTTATTTCCAACCCAGTTGTTCCATTCAGGCAGGGGCGGATCATCTATCAGGTAATTCTGGGCACTCCCCCAAGGGCCAGTGACAGACAGCAAAGGGATAACTACCCACGCTCGATGACACTATTCGTTATCTGTGCTTAAGGGGGACCTCGCCCTTTTGATGCAACGATCGAGTATGCAAAATGACTAAGAGGGGAACTTCTGAAGCGATTGAATCTAGCACATAAATCACAAGGGAGAAATACAGCACTGCATTAAATGAACCAGAGTCCGCATACAGCTATGATCAACTCTCTGTTGAGGAGCTAAGTCATCCATGGACCTGTGGGGTTCTTGCATTCAGTGTTGTAGGCAGCTCGTGCCTATAATGTCAGAATTGAGTACAAGGTGGGATGTGCATTGGAGGTTACACTCAAGCATAACACCAACATTTACTCACAAGTGACAAGTTTACAGTTGTCCATTACCCAAGCTTGCATGATTTTGGGATGTTAGAAGAAAATTCACATGGACACAGGCAGAAGGTGCAAACTCGACACAGTCAATGACAGGATTGGGATTTGAACCCACGACTCTGCAGTTGTGAGGCTGCAATGCAATTCTTGACACCAAAAGATTAATATTGAGACTGTAGTGTATTGCATAACATCACATTCTCAAATTTGCTTCAGACAATCCTGGGTTGCAGAGGACAATCTCAGCACTTTCTGGCATAAGGCAGGAAACAGCCCTGGAGGGGGTGCCAGTCCATTACAAGGCCCACTCCCTCATACTGATACTCACACTCACACAGGGCCAATTCAGAATCACCAATTAGCCTAACACCTACATCTTTGGAGATGATGTGGGAGGAAAACCAGAGTACCTTGAGGAAAACCTACGCAGACACGTATGTTATAAATTATTTCAGAGCAAGTCTATTATACACACACACAAAAAAAAATAAAATTTCCAGTTATTCTAATCTGAATGCACCTTAATTTTTCCTGTAATTTTCAGGCAAATAAACAAAGCAAAAACAGCACTCCACAATCATAACTGTTTATTAACACTGGCTCTTTTAAAGTTGCGCTATGACTTAACATTGAAGTATTGTCACATTCTGATAGTTTGAGCCCAAAAGGAGGAGGCAAAGGTTAATGACGTGTTTGTTCATGGCTTAGTATCTTTACTTATTACAATAATTATAATCTGTAACAATCAAAGTTTTCTTAAACTGGTAGAACTGACCCTGTCAACACATCTTTAAGTTGCCTTTGTTGCATTTGGATCAGCATTCCGAAGTTCATGCGGGTTTATTTGTGTGTCAGCAAACACTGGAGACATTAGAGGGAATTTAAGCACCGTTCCTTCTCATTAGAGCCACAAGCGAAATGAAGCAATCCAGATAAAACTTTTAAGTCCAGAACTGAAAAAAAAGGTAACATCAAGGTTTTCCACTTGGTTATTGGCTGTTAAAAAAGAACAGAACAACAAAAAAAAAAAGAAAAATCCCACATCTGTTTCTTGAGAATGTGAGACGTGAGTGGGTCAATAAAATAAATGTTTGTCAGCAACTGAGGTGACCAGTTGCGGTGGAATGGGCACGGCTGCCAGGCCAGTCAAAAGAAGGTTACTTGAAAAAAGTTTTTTTTTGCGGCTGGGTGGTGCTCAGCATGCCAGACATTATTACAAGAGACCGTATAAAAAAGAAAAAAGAACCCAACTTGAATTTGTGTGAAAATATGTCTAGAAGCATTGGCCCTCTGGCATAGCCGTCTGTGGTTGGAATCAGCTGAAATAGACCCTGTTTTATGTCCAATTACGTACGTCAGTTTAAATCTTTAAGGGTTTCTGCTGGGGGTGGGTGGCACGTAGTGGGGGGTGTCAACATTAATATCGGCTCCACTCTCGTTTTTCCCACTGTTTTTTCAGGTACACTCTGTATACTTTGGCTGGAGAGGTTAAAACAGTAATATGTGTCTTCTGTGGGAAAACATTACAGAGCAGGCGTAGCAGGAACATTGAAATAATTAACTTACATCTCCACAGCAGACACACAATTTAAGTCGTTTCAAGAACATTTCTATTATTGGATGATCTTTCCATGTTCCTCGTATTAATTTTGACTGTTTTTTTTTACCTCCTGCAAACCTCTGTCAGAATAGGCAGATTGAGAAAATGTTTGGATGGATTATTTAGATCTGGGGAAAAAAAAAACTCAAATAATATTAATTACTTTAAATGTGTTCTACAGACGGTAGAGGGTTTAGTAGTGCTGTCTCTCAGCTCCCACCTGTGTAGATGGTGCACATTTTCGGTACCGGTTCCCCAGTTTTCTTATCCCAGAGACATGTGTGTACATTAGCTGGTGACTCTTAATTCCTAAAGTATGGGCACATGTGGAAGTGTACCCTGTGAAGAACTGGCTGGCTCCTGACCTTTGGCCTGTGCTACCAGAAGAGATTTCAGCAGCTGACACCCTGAATGAAGAGAGAAGATGAATGGATGAAGCACTTGAAGCACCATCCACTTTTAATCCCCCATTATGATGGAATACTTGTCTTAAACATACTAAAAAAATCTTCTAAGAATCCAGACTTTGAGTGCACACAGTTTTAGTTGCTTTGCCATGGGACTGTCTCTCCAGATCCATTGCAGGAGCCATGTTCATTAAAAGGCTCGGGTACTTTCTTCATATGATTTGGTCTTGTCTGCCAGTGTTTTCTTTCTGGTCATCTATTTTATCCTCATTAATGGTAGTTTATCTTCCTCTCTCTCCCATTATATTTATACTCTTGGATGTATCATCACTCGATCTTATTACCAAATTAGAATTTTTTCTCTGGGCACCATTGTTGCTAAATTGACGCTGGCATCAAGATGGAAAACATCTTGTCAAACAGCATTTCACAATTTAATTCTTCCTGAACAACCTACCTCACATATAAACTCTGTGCCTGCACTCGATGAAGAGCGCTGTGCCAGAACAAAATCGTTTGTCCAATTGTATTGTATTTCCAAGGTGGCAATGATAGATTGGCCATCTAGCTCTGTGAAGAGGATTATTTATGTTCTGTTTTGTATGTTGTATTTACCCCATTTTTTGACCCCCTTTGCATGGCCAACCTACCTGGAAGTTGGTCTCTTTCTCAATTGCCATTCCCAAGATTTCTTCCATTTATTTATTTCTTTCATATTAACAAGTGATTTTACCAGCTCGGGATGAGAGACAAAGTCAGAGAGGTGAGATTGCATTGGTTTGGACATGTGCAGAGGAGAGATGCTGGGTATATTGGGAGAAGGATGTTAAGGATAGAGCTGCCAGGCAAGAGGAAAAGAGGAAGGCCTAAGAGAAGATATATGGATGTGGTGAGAGAGGACATGCAGGTGATGGGTGTAACAGAACAAGATGCAGAGGACAGAAAGGTATGGGAGAAGATGATCTGCTGTGGCGACCCCTAAGGGGAGCAACCGAAAGAAGAAGAAGATTAAAAAGTGATTTTACTGTTATGTCAATATGCCACACTGCACAGGGATGAATAACCAAACTACTGATGTTTTATGAGTGTTATGAAGACCAAAAGAAGCCTTTGTAAAGGTCTTGTTACCCCTTTTTATTTGACACCCACTGCATGCCCCAACCTACCTAGAAAGGGGTCTCTCTTCGATTTGCCTTTCCTGAGACTTCTTCCATTTTTTTTCCCTTCAAGGTTTTTTCTTGTTGTCTTAGAGTGTCAAGGCTTGTGGGAGGTGTCAAAAACAGGGCCTATTAAAGCCCATTCAGGCACTCCTTGTGTGATTTTGGGCTATACAAGAAATAAATTGTTGTTGTTGCAGTATAAACAAAACCTTGTCCCAGTCTCTGAACTTCTGGGAAGGCACAGCAAAGAAACTCACGGTTTTCATGTCTCATTGCCTTTCAGGCATTCAGTCTATGCACAGGGTTAGGGTGAAGTGTGACAGATCTGAAATCTTTATTTTTAGATGCAGTGTGTAGCTATGGGCATATGTCGTTGTTGATTTATATGAATATATGCATATTTATACAGGTAAATATATATATGTGAGTACCTGTGTGTGTTTGTACATATATGTGTATTATATTTGTGTCAATGTGCTGTATGTATAGGTACAGGTATGTGCATATAAGGGTTTGTACAAATCTTCATTTGCTGGTTCTCTTTTTTGCATTTTTATTTTCTTTATAGGTTGTGCCCTGACATGGCTTCAGTCGTCTCTATCTCTCCCTTACGGTGGTCTCTCTTTCTGAAGATAGGGTGAGATCTGGAGGATGGGGTGGGGGGGTTGAGGGGTTTGGTGTGTGAATGGATTTGATAAGATTTATCCTATATAAGTATGGGTGGATGTGGGTGGGTGCCATTTTGGGGTTTGTTTGTCTCCATGTAATAATCTAATTGCCAATGTGTTCTTTTTTTAGGTAACACTTTAGGTACTGCAAAAATGCATCAATTACTCAATTACTATTATGTAAAAGACCCTCACAAACACTTCTAAAGTGTTTCTTCATCTCTGCAATGTGACCTACTAACAAAACTTCCCTTTGGAGGGGTCTGAGGTGGCTCTCAGTATTACATATTTAGTGTAAATCCATCATATTAAGAAGTGATTTCACCGTCATGTCAATATGCCACACTGCACAGGGATGAATAACCCAACTACTGATGTCTTTTAAGTGTTATGAAGACCAAAAGAAGCCTTTGTAAAGATCTTGTTACCTGTTTTTATTTGATACCCACTGCACACCCAACCTACCTGGACAGAGGTCTCTCTTCGATTTGCCTTTCCCGAGATTTCTTCCATTTTTTTCCCTACAAGTTTTTTTGGGAATTTTTTTCATCTTCTTAGAGAGGCAAGGCTGGGGGTTGCTATCAAAAGACAGGGCCTGTTAAAGCTCATTGCGGCACTTCTTGTACGACTGTAAAAATAAAATTGTATGTGAGTAAATGAGTAATAGATGCATTTTGCTAGTACCTAAGGTGTTATCCTTTTTAAGAATTTGTATCAAATAAATAAAACATTGATCACAAAAAAACATTAACTTTTCACCATTAATGCTTTATTCATTTTACATGTAAATAATGCCTTGTTGTGCCCCACAGCTTAACATTTATGCTTATCGCGGAAGTCCTACTAGAGATCGAGTTTGTGCCTTTGCTGCAAAGCATAAGTAAATGGAATCATCTGAGAGACCAAACTACAGGAAAGCAAAGCAATTTGTTCGCATTGGTTTTCATTTCTAACTGACACCAGTCAACAGACGCGATGGCTCACGTCTATGGCAGGGGCAGCAACTGCCAGTCACTGAGGGCAGTGAAGTCTTCTAGCTTTCGCTTCACATGGAAAATCCCAATTAACATAATTGATTTAATTATTTGTTCAGTATATATTTTTTCTATTCAGCCTTGTAGCAGTTCAGAATTAAAAAAAAAGCCCCCTTGCTACTGCCGACAAAATATTTGGAGGCCAGCAGAACTGTTAAATGTGTCCAATTAATCGGGTAATTAAAGTAATTAAGTTAATTGAAAGCTTAAGCGAAATGAAAACCAGAAGGCCCTGGCATCCCCACTCTAACAGGACGCTGCAATCAAAGCTCACTTTGCAGCTACTTGTTAATAAATGTCACCCGCAGACATATTTGGTGCATGGTCGCTAACCTGGGTTTAATCCTCTTGTCTTAGTTGTACCCATTCAGGGGAGCCAATAGGGATTCCAAGGTTTGGGATTTTGTTTCCCATTCTCTGATTATTGCAGGGTGACATTTTTCCCAGTATTTTGATTAGATTGTAAATGTACAGAGAAGTAAGCAGCTGCAAAAGAAAATAATCAGAGAAAAGAATTTACTACGTAAAAGAGTGATTTTGTATTTGACATCAAATGATGTGTGCTTTTTACACTCATGGATGTGAGGTGCTTGCAACATTTCGATTGAAATAACAGTCCACGGCAGTGCCAAGACTACTTAAAGTCACCAAACCATCCAATATAAATTTCTTGGGGACTGATACCTGGAGAAAACATGCACATAAGCCAAGAGAACATACAAACATCACATAAATTGTAAACGCAGGCTGCTGCAGTTGTAAATCAGAAGTAGAATGTATTTAATGTAGGTTCATTCATCACATATTTCTTTTAAGGATTATAGTCCCTAGTTTCTAGGCCTCCAGGGCCACAGCTTTTCATGATTCATATTACAATCAAGGACCTCACTGATTAATTGGATATAAACATTTTAACATATCTGGCAGCCATGAAATTGCTTGTGCTAAGTTCACTCAATATTATGAATAGCCATGCAATGATTGAGGTTAGATGATGGCGTTTGTACTTAATCCGAACTCTGTGTAAGCTGTGTATGAATGGACAATCTTCTCATGGCATCTTCTTGCCTTTCTCCACCACTCTAGCGCACCATAATCCTTATTTGTATTATGTAATTTGACTAATAAATAGAGCAAATCATTAGATCATATATGTGCCTTAAACCAGAATGTAAAGCCAACAGAGTACATGTAGCCTTTCAGAGACAGTAGTTTTTTCTCAGAAATGCCAATCAGATGCTACAGTGCTCATCAGTGCAATGCTTTAGGAGCAAAGGGGGAGTCAAACTGCACTGATGTCATGGCTCTTGAAATCTGCTAAGTCACTGGTTTATTAATTTTAATCTTTGATGCACAGAAGACAATGTAAAACCTTCTAGGTTACTTTGAGTGAATAAATATTTACTATGGAGATTATATTCTAGGGTTTACACAGATTTTCTGATGTTCTGGTTGTCTATAGATGTGCTGCTAGATTAAATGAAACAAAGGTATATACATGAATTAATATGCTACACAATAACGGAGTGATGATCATTTACCTTCAAATAACAATGCTTTGTCCAGAATATTGGCCAAGATTTAAAGCATGAGAGTACATTAGAACAATATAGACAAGAACAGGCCATTCAGCCCAACAAAGCTAACCAGCCCTATTCACTTATTTCTTCCAAAAAAACATCAAGTCGAGTTTTGAAAATCCCTAACGTCTTACTGTCTACCACACTACTTGGTAGCTTTTTCCAAGTGTCTATCATTCTTTGTGTAAAAAAAAAACTTCCTAATGTTTGTGTGAAATTTACCCTTAACAAGTTTCCAACTGTGTCCCCATGTTCTTGATGAACTCATTTTAAAATACAAGTCTCGATCGACTGTACTAAATCCCTTCATAATTTTAAACACTTCAATCATGTCTCCTCTTAATCTTCTTTTGCTTAAACTGTAAAGGCTCAGCTCTTTTAATCTTTCCTCATAATTCATCCCCTGTAGCCCTGGAATCAGCCTAGTTGCTCTTCTCTGGACCTTTTCTAGTGCTGGTATGTACTTTTTGTAGCCTGGATACCAAAACTGCACACAGTACTCCGGAAGAGGCCTCACCAGTGCATTATAAAGGTTGAGCATAACCTCCTGTGACTTGTACTCCATACACCATGTTATATAACCTAACATTCTGTTTGCCTTCTTAATGGCTTCTGAACACTGTCAGGAACGATAGAGTCAACTACAACTCCTAAATCCTTCTCATAAGGTGTACTCTCGATTTTCAGGCCTCCCATTGTGTATTCATGCATAACATTTATACTCTCTATGTATAAAACTTTACATTTACTGACATTAAATTTCATCTGCCACAAATCTGCCCAAGCCTGTATGCTATCCAAGTCCTTCTGTAACGATTTAACGGATTCCAAATTATCTGCCAATCCACCCATCTTGGTATCATCTGCAAACTTAACCAGCTTGTTACTTATATTCCTATCTAAATTATTTATATACATATATATTAAAAATAGCAGCGGGCCTAGCATTGACCCCTGTAGTACGCCACTCTTAACATCAGCCAATTCTGATAAGTTTCCTCGCACCATCACCATCTGCTTCCTGTGTCTGAGCAAATTCTGCATCCATCTAAAAACATCACCATGATCTCCCACTTCTTTTAGTTTGATGCCCAACCTCTCCTTATCAAATGCTTTCTGAAAGTCAAGATGAATAATATCATATGCTCCACTTTGATCATATCCTTTTGTTGCTATAGCAGTAGTACTAGTAGTAATAGTAATGAGGATAGATCTTGATCATAAGTACATGTGAGACTTTACAGAGGAGATGTCACCACTTCACCCGTTAAAAATAAACTCAGCCTCTTGGTTTTGAAACTAGTCTTTTACTTCAGGAAATGAGGGTCCATACAAGGACAAGGAAGGTGGGTTTTCTGTATGGAGGTCTGCTTTTCTAATCTCCTATGCTTTAATTACATTAGAAACAAAGATCTAAAGGCCTAAACATAACGTTATTCGATAGCATCTTTGATTTGACTACTTAACTAAACTTTATTACCTTGGTCAGATTCTATGGCCTGTTGTATGTAGTTGAGAAGGGTGCCATTATTTTAGAAAGGTGTAAATTAAGCAATTATTCATGTTAAAGACCTTAGAAGAGGGGCAAAGAAGATTAATAAAATCATACACTCACTGAATGTCATGAATCTGGATTATGGCATTCTAATATTTAGACTTGTAAAACTTGTTTCCTTGTTGTTTATTATTTTTATCATGATTGTGATGACACCATTTTGTTTCTTATATTGGTATGGTCACTGTTGTTTTAAGTTGATCATTACCTGGCTGGAGCCATGTTGTTTATAGTTGCTGTTGCCATTGCCAGTCAAGCGACATGAAAGTCTAGAGATGTGTCACATGCAGCTTTTGTCATCCAAACATTTGAATTTGCAATGAAAAGAGACGTCTTAATTAGTGTCAGCCATCGTTGCAATCGTATGCTTGAGATTTCACTGGAAAGAGCATACTTTTATTCAAATTAATTCTGAGACCAGAGATCTTTTGAAATTCTGTAAGTGCTGTTAAGACTGCAGGCACAGTATTTTGTGGGCCTGATGTATACAGTACCATATCATCTGCATATACAGAAATTTTTGGTTCAAGACCTTCTCTGGTAATCCCCTTTATCTGATAAGCATTTTGACAGTGAACTGCCAGTGGTTCAAAGGTGATTGCAAATAGCAGTGGTGACAAGGGGCATCCTTGTCTGGTACCACGTTCTAGTTTAAAGTAGTCTGAACAAATGTTGTTAATACAAACTGAGGCTTCTGAATTGGTATATAGTAATTTGATCCATGCACAGATATTCAGACCAAACCCAAATTTCTCTAATGTAGTAAAAAAGTAGTTCTATTCAATCATATCAAATGCTTTTTCTGCATCCAACGATAATATCTCTGGGGTGTTTGACTTTGCTGGTGAATATATTACATTAAACAGGCATCGAAGATTGGAAGCTAAGTGTCGGCCTTTAACAAATCCAATTTGATCTTGTGCTATTACCGAAGGCAGCACTTTCTCCATCCTTTTAGCTAAGACTTTGGAAAGTATTTTAACATCAATATTCAGAAGTGAAATTGGTCTGTATGATGCCCATATTAATAAGTCCTTATTTTGTTTAGGAAAGACGGTGATTAATGCTTAGCGAAAAGTTTGAAGTAGAATTTGATTGTCTCTAGCTTCTGTAAATGTTGCTAATAAGAGGGGAGATAGCTGAGTGGAGAATTTCTTATAAATTTTTACAGGGTAGCGATCAGGGCCTGCTGCTTTCCCGCTTTGAAGTGACTTTATAGCATCTAGTAATTCTGACAGTGCCAAAGGTTTATCCAGTTCCACTGCACTAAAAGTATCTATTTGTGGTATCTGTAATGTATCTAGAAATGGACACCTTCTCTTTTATCATTGCAGATCAGTTTAAATACCTAATGGTAAATATCACAAGTAAATATAAAGCTCTTTATCAACAAAATGTCGCTGTCTGTATGGAAAAAATTAAGCAAGACTTGCATAGATGGTCAACCCTTCATCTCACTCTAGCTGGAAGAATTAACGTTGTTAAGCTTCTCTTTTTATTTCAAAACATTCCAATATACATCAATAAATCATTTTTAAGCAATTAAATTTAACTTTAACTTCATTTATTTGGAACTCAAAACATCCACGTATCCAAAGAACGACCCTACAAAAACCTAAAGCAGAAGGTGGCATGGCTCTACCTAACTTCCAGTTTTATTACTGGGCAGCAAGCATACATGCTATAAAAACCTGGACACAAATAGATGAACATACACAGGCTTGGTCTGCAATAGAAGTAAAATCCTGTAGCACTTCTTTATATTCCCTGCTTTGTGCCCCAATAAATCAAGCTATTGCCAATATACTAATAACCCAATTGTGCTTCACTCACTCAGAATATGGAACCAATGTAGAAAGAATTTTAAGATGGAGAATCTTTTATCTGTGGCATATCTGCATGAGAACCACCTTTTCAACCCTTGCAAACATATGCAGTTTTTAATATCTGGAAAACATTTGGGATTAAATTGCTTAGAGATATTTATATAGACAACATATTTGCATCCTATGACCAATTACATTCCAAATTTAACTTTCCAGCAACACATTTCTTTCACTATCTTCAAATTAGAAACTTTGTCAAACAGAACCTGCCTGATTTCCTTCATCTCGCACCTTCCTCCATGCTGGAAAAAATATTGCTCAATTTGGAGGACTCAGACAGCATTTCTGCAATATATAAAATTATTTTACCGTCCCTCCCTTTCAAAGATCCAAGAGAACAATGGGAAAAAGATCTATCACTCAACATATTAGAAAAGAAGTTGAAGGTAGCAATGCAGAGAATTCATTCGAGCTCCATATGCGCAAAGCATACAATTATTCAACTTAAAATTATATATTGAGCACATCTGTCTCGCTTAAAACTGCCCAAAATGTTTCCAGGTCACGATCCAACCTACGAACGCTGCAATCAAGTCCCAGCCTCACTGGGTCACATGTTTTGGGCCTGCACCAAATTAACACTATTCTGGACAAAAAAATTTTAAGTACCTTTCAGACAGCCTTTGTGTCCCAATCCCTCCTAACCCATCAACAGCTGTGTTTGGTTTTCTTCCAAATGGGCTTAAAGCGGAGAAGGACAAACAAACTGTGATTGCCTTCACTACATTATTGGCAAGCAGACTTATTTTGCTAAACTGGAAGAATCCAAACTCTCCTCTTTTAAGTCAGTGGGAAACTGATGTATTATACTATTTGAAATTGGAAAAAATCAAATACTCAGTTAGAGGATCTTTGCAGAACGTTTTCAAAACCTGGCAGGATCTAATCAATAATATTTTAGAATAAGCTCTTAAAGCACTAATGAAAATCATTCTCTTTAAATTCCTTATTCCTTCCTGCCTATTAAACTCATCAATTTATGTATGTAAGTTTTACTCCATTGGCCACACTCTCTTTCTCAGGGGTGGGGGTTGGGTTGTTTTGTTTTTAATCCTATTTTTTGTAAAAATTGATCTATCTGTATGGAGTGATTAAAATATAATCAATAAAAAATAAAAAAAACTGTTCCAATCGTGATTTTAGAGCCTCTTTTTCTGGCAGTTGATGGACATTTTTACTCTGTTGTTGTAATTACACAGTTTTAACATTATTTTGATAAGACCATTTTGTGTTCTCAAACACTCGGGACGTGTTTTACAGATTATGACTGATGGGGTGACACAGTCGATAGGTTCTTTCCCCTTTTCACCTTTATAGTGGAACGAGGATGCTGCAAACAGACCCTGATGCCACTTCTGCCTGACTCCCAAAAGTCCTACGTGTGATTACTATTTAAAGAAGAAAGGCACGATAATTTGGTAATCATTCACAAATCATCTTCAAAGGAGAACAGATCCCCTCCGTAACACGGCCTTACAGAAGGCTAAAGATACCTAAACATTCTTATGGATCAAACAGTCCTTGGAACTTTATCTCTAATTTTCTTTTCTTTTTAGATATCTGCAAGTCATTAAACAGGGTTCTCCAATTTCAAATATGTATATGTTTCCCTCTTCTTTTGTTAGAATGTCTGTTTCTATGTATTTCTATGGAGCCACGGCCATATTGTTTACAATTTCCAGTGATGTGGAAGTCAGTGTGGCAACTTGTGTCATTAAGTCCCAAATGTAAAAGATGGAGGTGTACCGTTCCTAGTGTTCAATTTTATTTTTCTTTTTTCTTGTAGAATACCATGCGGCTGCATTGTAAGCTTTTTGGTTCCAACTGACAGCTCATTGGTTGTCAACTGTACCACACACTATAGCCCACCCCCATGATTTAAGAAAAAAACCCATCTGTCACAGATTGTGAAGTGTTATGATTTATCTCACAAGAGGAGGAGATGGTATAGCTTTCAGAAACACCTAGGGAAGCAGACTAGAATCCCACCAGTCTGCCTAGAAGAGGTGAACCAAAAGGCAGCCTAGCTTCCACCTGAGTGGATGGGCCTCAGCCCACACCAGGAAAAAATGTGCTTCACTCTCAAAGTTCAAAAATATATTCTGTAATGTCCCGAAAAACACTTAATATGCTCCACAGGGGAGATGATCACTGCTAACCTCTGGCTTGTACAGAGCAAGGCCACAAGAATAAAGGAGGATTTATTCAATGAAAAAGAAAAAAAAAAAAAAGGTTCAAAAGAGCAATAAATAATCAAAAAAAGGATTTACCTAAAAAGCAATCCAAGACAGGGAATACCAAATCAAAATCCGCAAGATATAATCCAAGAAACAGAAGCAAAAAGTTGAGAATCAGAGCAAAACTCAAAGAAAGTCACAATACTCACAAATCCCAAAATGCACTGCCCTGAACTTCAACTCCCAGCTTGCCTTTATAGGACTAAGAGCAGTGCCTTCACTGTGGTGGACTGGTAGTCCCGCCACAAAATGTAAGGAACAAGAAAGAATTGCAAGACAAACACAGATACTAAATAATAACCAAATGGAATGAAATTAACAGAGAATACATAAATTGATACAGAATATACAGAGCACTATTATAAAAAAATGGTAAATAATGAACAATAATGAAAAAAGAACAAAGACGTTAGAAAGGAGCAGTTTACACATGAGCCAGGGAGGAACTCAGGCTTGACCATAACATGATGATTCTGCCCATGGGAATGTCACAGAATTGGACTGGCACCGTGACTATAAGGATATATAAATGAAGGATAAAACTGAAAATTACTGTTAAGATTTTATGCTGACTTAAGATTTTGCCTAAGTAAACCAGCTTGATGGAATGAATTGTATCATTTTGCTTGTCAAATATGTTATATCCTTTAAAGGGGACTCAGTTTCTGGACCTATTAGTGAGTGGTTACCTTTGCAAAGACTTGAAATTGAGGGAGGAGAAGGTCCATTGTATAGAAGCATACGCAACTGGATGGTAAAATATTGAGAGAAAACGCATGCTGTAAATGCATCAGTAATTTGTCTTGCAAAAAAACCTGAACAGAAGGGTATAGAAAGTTTTATAAAATTAAAACAGTAAAATGTTGAGAGTGGACACACACAGACAAACATTAGTTAGCAATTGCTTTTGCCAGTATCTGAATGGCAGGATTGATAGAAAGTTTCTGTAAAGCCATTCTTATTTTAACAATAAAATTCTAAAAGAGTGCATCGAAAGATTACCATTATTTGTCCTGGTGTCGATAGTTCAATTAACTCTTTCGGGGCTGATGTTGACTTTTGTCAAAATTCAGGGGTTGAGGACAGCAATCGGCTATAAACTGCAACAAAACCCGCCCTTACGTTTTAGTTTGATTCTCTTTGCTAGAAGGAAAGTTAAGTAGCTTTTGCCGATTTTTCCTTGATTCCCTGCACATACATGAGTAGCGAAGAACAAACAACCTC
Organism: Polypterus senegalus; assembly: GCF_016835505.1. NCBI lineage: Eukaryota > Metazoa > Chordata > Cladistia > Polypteriformes > Polypteridae > Polypterus > Polypterus senegalus. The sequence continues at coordinate 143,986,242 of NC_053159.1, read as the reverse complement.
TAAAATGGCATCGACATCTGTTGAGAGACTAAAGCAGATGTGAAAATTAAAATACTCCATAAACGTTTTACGTATTAGCGCTGAACCGGACTCTGACTTGTCGGACTTGGAATTTGATGCAAGTGATTTGAAGATGGAGATCAAAAACGAAATTGAGGGACCAATATTGGCTGATCAGTCTCCAGCTGATTGTGGTGTTGAACACGTTCATGCAGCTGATACGCCTACAGCAGCCTTCACCTGGTAGGACCACCACTTATGATGACAAGAGGTACAAACCATATTGCGTCACACTGCGCCTACCGCCGCCACCCACCTGCTGTGCGAAGACAGCCAGGCAGCCAGCCCACTGTGCATTCCTGCTGGCCATCGAGGCGCACCTGTGCAGCCACTGCTGCCAGAGATGCCAAACATGCACCCACAGCAGCCCCAGCACGTAGCAACAGACGTTTTATGTTGATTCATGTGTGAAACCAGTACATTGTATGCTTTTCAGAAAACTAAAAAAATATCCAGCCCTCAAAGAGTTAATGCCTGCCGCTGTATACATAGCCATATTTGTGGTCACAGAGTGCCTCTTGTACAACTCTACCGTGTCCAACTTTATACAATGGCAGTCAAATAATTTGGTTCAAAAGTACTGGCTAACAAAATCTATATAAATAAAACTGTAATACCCTCTGTCTGAAATTTTTTACTTCATTTAATGTTATGTATCCCTTTTGAACACTAAGGACACCATTTCAACCCTCAGATCGCACAATGCTGTTCTTGTTCGGCAGGAAAACAGATAACTAACACCATGAGTTAAACCAGAAGATACACACAAAAGATAAACAAATATATAAAATAAAACTGCCAACCAAAATCCAGATGAGAGGCAAAAATCTAAGTCAAAATTCAGTCAAGAAGTTGAAAACCAGGACTGGAAATTATATCACAAAGAAAATACAATAAAGATTTAGAACGATTTATCTGCAGATTGGATAAACACTGACCTTTTCTGCTGATGAATTTGAGGTCACAACCCCGGAGACCAGGCCCCTAGAAATACAGGATGTGACGCAATGATACGCAAAATGGCTTCCATTATAGGAAAAGGCAATAAGACCCAGAAATTCAGCATTGGTCATGATACTTACCTATTTGTTTGTTTGTTCGCGAATCACGTAAAATTGTCTGAACCAATTTTCACCGAATTTTGCAGATTGCCATTTCTTTAGCTTAGAATATACGCTATAAGGTTGTTAATTCGGAGTCTCTCTTAATTATATTTTGTATGTATAATAAACCTGAACTAATTTAAAATCCAGGCTACATGGTATTTCAGAAATGCCATCAGGAAAGGGGAGTGGGGGGCTGATGCATTACTCCAAAGTAGCTGCGTTTTGCATGTATTTTACTTTTGATATATGTTATAAGTAGACTTTGAGGGCTTCCAAAAGTTCCAACGACAAACAAGGTTGTAATGGGGAAGGTATGCAAAACTGAAAGTGCGTTACCACACCAAAATGGTTCAGCCGACGGTAATGAATTTCTTCAGTTGTTCAAGTTTGGTGCTCCTTACAATGATGCTATATTTCACATCAGTGATTCCTTGGAAATGATGGCGGGGAGATGGGTGGGTGTGGTTAAATGGGAGGCCAACACAAAAATAACGCATCACTCTAAAACAGTACTGTCTACTCCTCTCGGGTAAGTTTCAATTACTCCACTCTCGTGAGTTGAGAATTTATTCTTTTTGTGCATGACTGGATTCCATAATTGTGTAAACCCCCTGCTGTCAGATTTACTTAACCAATTCCCTCAACAGATTTCAAACAATCAAACTGGCAAATTTGCCTTATGCAAAGTCTACACTTACTGACTAATTAGCTATAAATCACATAAAACTAGCTATAAGTGCAAACATGAGCCCAAGCTGATATTTTTGGGTGTCTCAATTTAGCTGATGAAAGTTTTCATATGTCATGAATAGTCTGTTCCTATTGGTCATCTTTCCAATATTCTTGTCGGTGTGGTCGGATATAAATTGACAATTTGTATTTGTATTTGGTGTTGTGAGGAAGCAATAGAAATCTTGGCCTTACAGTCACTGTACAAGGCAAGTGTTCCGCCCATCGACAATACCTAGTGATTAGTGGTACCTCAAGCAAAAAAAAATTAAACACGAAAAGAGCAGCAATATAAAAAGCTTGTCAAATCCCCTGGCACAGTTTTATGTAAGATGGGCTAGAAAATCTTTGAGCCACTAGAAAATGACATTTCAGTACAAATTAAAGTAGAAAAAAACAGGATTAGGTCTGCGGTCATTCCGACCATACATGGCAGAGAAAAACGTCAAAAATGTGTATATTGCAATAATGTGTGTGTGTCTGTTTTCCTTTGTTTTAAAGCAGTTAACTGAAAAGCACACTCCCTTTCTTTAAATAAATGTCAGATGCAGGGTTTGTACGTTGCCTGTTTTTTTTTTTTTTTTGAGTTCTTTTTGCCTCATGTGTGGGAGTGAGCCTAATCATTCTGGGCCAGTCATATGTTTTTGTTCCTTTTGATTTTGGTGGAGACATTAGGCTTGGTGTCTTAAAAAGCCATTTCAATAACAACAACAAGTAGTTTCCAGCTTGCAGAAAGTTGGTGAAAAGTGAAAAGAGAAGTAGGCAGCAGGTCGAATCAAAGCTGAGTGGTTATTTTATTTATTTATTTTTTTTTTTGCTCGTGGTGTCGGTGGCGGAGAGGGGGTGTGTTTGGGTGGGCAGGAGGGCGGGTGAAGTGCCAGGTTGCTGACACGACAAATCACAAGGAAACCATATGAGGCTTCTGGCTTTGTACTTCTCAAATGCCTTTTTGCAAAAAAAACAGCATAACCCAGCACTAACATCCAACTCCCACCTTCCCTTTCAGTGTTAAAGTGGTATAATAGATAATGTTGACATATGTTCCCGGCTGGTTAGAAACACTATACGTCTATGAAAGGTAACATTTTCAAGCTATGACCAAATGTATTTTACTTGGAATGAACAATACGTGCTGGATTTGACTAAGAGGGAGAACAGTGGGGTGAGAGCTAGAGAGGGATTTTATTTCTCCTTCTTACAAGAGAGGAGGTGCCTCAGTTTGATCATTTACACAAGTTAAAAAGTCTTATCTCATATACACTTTGATAACAAATCCAACTAAAGGACGCTTCTGTGGATAGGATCATAGAGTGCAGGAGCCAAATCCACAAATACATGGGCTATCAACCTAGCAGTGTCGAAAATGCTTTGAAAACTGTTTGGCACAAACAAAGGGAGAACATGGAAACTGCAGGTAGAAGGTAGACCTTACAAGACTCTAATAACAGGTTTGCAATACCATACAAAAAACACGCTTTAAATCTGAGGGTTCACATAAACAACACACTGACAACACAGTGACGCTCTGCAAGAGGGGCCAGAGCAGACTCTACTTGCTAAGGGCTTTTGATGTGTGCAGCAAGCTGATGGAAATGTTCTACCAGTCCATAGTAGCCAGTGTGCTGTTCTACAGTGTGGTCTGTTCAGTGGCATAGCTCGAGTTTGTACCACTCGGGGCGGGGTGGTACTTTAATTTGCCACCCTCCAACATATCTTAATATGTTAACCTATTTAAACAGAAAATTAAAACGACATATGGAAAAAAATTAAGATAAATTTTGCATAGATTTATTCATATAGAGAGAAACAGCAATAGTTTTTCACATATAATTATTTATAAGCATCAACTAGACAAGAATATGGTATAGATGCACTGATAAGCTGTGTTCTAATTATTAGTTTAATATAATTATGCTCCAAAAACCAGAGCCAGTGTAGTGTACAAGTGATAGGTGGGGATGTTTTCTGTGCAGAGCAAGAACGCATTCAGATTGATAACAAAATAAAACTATAAATTGTAAATCAGTTATCTTCCTAGAAATGATTATCGGTGTAATGTTTATGTTTATTTTTGTTATTGCCTCATAAATTTCAACTATTGTGCCTGATGCCGTCACAGGAGGACAGTCTGAAAATTATTTTTGAAGCATTTGTGGATAAAAATCAGAGAATTTTACTTTTTTTATTCATGAGTGATATTTTTCTGAACCCTGCTGCTTACGCACAAATTGTATTGAGCCTTTTGGCCAATAAAATGTGCCGCCCAGGGCAGACGCCCCCTCCGACTGCCTCTAGCTACGCCACTGGGTCTCCTGGGGAAGCAACTTGAGCTGAAAACCTGATCCATCACTTGGCAAACCCTGGACACACTGGAAGCTGTTATGGAAAAGAGGATGATGGCAAAATTGGATACCATCAATAGAAATTCCCTCCATCCCCTGCAGGAGGTGCTATCTGGGAGCACGTTTAGCCACAAGCTCATTTTACCATGGTGTGCCTCTGGAGGTCTTTTCTGTCCACTGCTATCGTACCATTCAATGTTTCCTCCTAACGAACTCTTTAATCTCATTTTGAAATATCTACACAATATACATTTGTGTTATTTATTTATTTACTTATTGATTGATTGATTTATTGGCTGGGTTATTTGTCCTGTGAGTCTATATCCTTGTTTTTTATGCTTATGCTGCTATATGTACCTGAATTTCCCTATGAGATTAATAAAGTCTATCTAATCCGTTGTAGATGATATGTTGGCACAGGGGTGAGACTGCTGCTTGACATCCCCAGGATCTTAGCTCACTTCCCACTGGTCTAGTTGGCTGCCCATTATCTGTGTGCAGTTTACACATTTGCATGGTGACACATGGGATTTTTGTGTGTATGCTGGCTTTCTGTGACTTGTCAAAAACACACAACTTAAAATAAGCAGCCACTCAAAATTGAGCCTTTATAGGCAGATATTCCTTCTTCGTGTCCATTACTGTGACTGCGTAGTGGAAACAAAATAATTCAGGAAATGAACGTATCGATAAACTGTAGCACCTTTCTTTGTCAACTTAATGGCAAATCCTTTTAAAAACCATAAAATAATGTTACAGGGAATAATAAGCACAATGTTGAATACGTCAAATACCTATATTAGTTTTTCTCTTGTACATGTATTGTTTAGACTTTTAAGTAGGATCAAAAAAATTCACCACAGGACAGTATCTAAATGGATCCCCGGTATAGTTTTTCAAAGAGTCACATGATTTGCTTACAAGAAAAATGTAAATACGCGGTTGCTTTCTAACATGGTTTTGACATCAATTTACCATAAGGATTCTCCGCCTTTATATTCATACAGCATTTTCGTACTTACTTTATGTTTTTAATTCATCATCACACATACTTCACTTGTCTCTTCCACACATTTTAAAAGTCTAGCTTTGGAGTGTAGTAGCAATTAATAGAACTAGAGGTGACCCGGAAGCCATGGGTGAATAAGCCAGTAATAGGAAATTAATCTGGTCATTGTACTAGCAAATCATTCTTATTTTATAGCACCTTGCCATAATGAACATTAGCCCAAGGACCTTTACAAGTGCAAAGCTTTCATACAGCAGCGTAATATTTTAACAATAAGAATAATGGCAGGTTCAGAAGCTGAGGGGGTCACAGAGTGAGATACATATTGGGAATGAACAAACAACCCTCCGGATCACAATGCAGTGGCTTTATTATTAGCTACATTTTACATTTTAGGAAACTTAAGAAAATCCAGGCACCATTTTAAAGGATCAATATATACAATATAGGATATGCTGGTTACATTTACAGACAAACAAGACAGACAGACAGACAGATAGATAGATAGATAGATAGATAGATAGATAGATAGATAGATAGATAGATAGATAGATAGCAACTGAATTACCAAGCAAGTTGTAATGACTCAGTAACAGCTGTTGTGTTTGTTGAATCCTCAGCTGTAACCAAACAATGTTTGTGAACGCCAGACTCTAAGTCTAATATTTTAACAAATATCCTGAGTGCAGGAAAAAAAATCTTTCATGTTGCTATAATGGTCCTGAAAAGCTGACATTGGAGGAAGACTTTGAAAACCTGCCAAACCCTCTTTGTGTTTGGAAAGTCCGCATCAGACTGAGAGCAAGTAAATAGTCATTGAGTGGTAGGAAAAGGAAACTATTAGCACTGTTTTGTTTTAAAAGATTAAAGCAGATATATAGAGCAAATATTCATAAACTAGGATATATGACGTTGTTTGTCGAGTTAAAAAGGCACATTAAGCACAGCAGTGTACAAAACACCTTGGACACTGCAATTTATTTGGGCAGGACTCCTGACAATGTAACAGGAGCCGTAACGGCAAGTTCCAAAAAATAGTCAAGCATGATAATCCACTGGCTTGTTGACAAAAAAAAAAGTAACTTCAGTGTTTTCCCCTTATTTGAAGTTTCAAAGAAAGTTGGAAAATGAGGCATTCGGCATTAACAATTGGGGTATCAGTGCCACTTATTTTATGTTGCTATCTTTTTCTTTATGTAAACTTTTGTTACTCATAAAATTTAATCATTATAAACAGGAAATGGCAGTTACATTTCACAGAAGTAAAGAGTTTCATTCACCTCCAGTTCTGTCACAAGATCTTGTTCCCTGCAGTTAAATGTGGGCATATCTGTTTTTTTTTTTTTTTATGTATGCCAATGTAGTGAATAATTAGTCCTGAACGGTATTTGAGGGAGGTAAAACACCATTTTAGTAACACTTCTGAAGGGAGGATTTAAAGGAGTGACTAGAATATAGAATTTAAATCTATTTTTCAATGTAATCTCAAATCAAATTAAAGTAAAATAGCTAGCTTTAGGTCATGCAAGAATTGACCATTAAAGGCTTATGTCTGTATTTTTTATTTTTTCTGAATTACTGGAAAACTGCCATCATTTATTAGCTCAAAATTAAGGATGTCAGAAGTGATTCAGTGAACATAGAAATGTGGTTAGTTGATGGTCACTTCCTGGGTCAGGTGGTAACTGGATTTTGGTTCAAAAATAATTGTGGCAAGTGAGGAATGGAATGCCTGTTTAGCATAAGAAAATATTAGGGGTGCAAGTTAGGAATGAGGGATTTGTGTTTTTGGAGTCAGATAATGATGAAAAATGTTCAAAAATAAGGTTATGTTGATAAGAACTGTAATAAATACCAGGCACGTCCAATGAACGGGGCTCACTTCATTGAACTGAGATAGCTTTTTGCTCTATGCAATAAAGTCTTATTCTGATTGCTCATCCAAAAACGTTAAGGTGAGAACTAGTAGATTCATTACAGGTGTTCCCATTGTAAATTGGTGTCATTGGTGCTTTATCAAACTAAAGACCAAACACAATATTTGTAAAGGTCTTGTTACATAGCCTTAACTGACCACTAGATACATCTAGGCATCCCTGTTATAATGTGTTAACAGCACATTATTTGCAATCCTTGCTGATTGGCACATGTAGGACATTTTGTTAAGCAGCATTCCTCTCTGTAAAGAAGAGGAAGGACAAAAAAGCTAAACTTAAAAAAAACAGTTGGCTCTTGTAGTTTTTTTCTGTAATCTAACTCATCCCAATGAATTCTAAGACCATAACAACTGAACTAACTCCTCAGAACAGCAGTCATTTTTAATAGAGATGGAATCAGAAGTTACAGTAGATCATAACAAAATTAGCCTAGGTCAAAAAGTAAGACAAGATTTAGAAATTTAGCTAGGACACAAGACAAAAATCATAAAGTGGAGAATCGCATCAAGAAAGTCAAAACAAAAAGTAGTGGATAGAGCCAAAACATAGACATAAATATCACTTCAGGAGCAGAAAAGAGCTCAACCAGAGATTCTTTGAAATGCTCCAATATAAACGCTAGGTATTAGGTAGTATCCACAGACTTGGACGATGAATGCTTTGTGCTGCTGGCTTATGAGTCATTGCACTGAAGATGTCACCTAGAAACCTGTGAACACGTCCCTAACTACGGGTGCTCAAGAGACTGGCTCCTATAATGAAAACAAGATGGCAATATGGGAGAATGTATTTACTTTTAAAAACCATTAAAATTCATCAGATTCAAGAGCCTATGTTATAGTCAGATTCCTTAACCTCTAAAAATCCCCAAAACAAAGGTTAAATTATTTTTAAGGCTCAAAAAGAAACATAAAAAATGATATATACACTCCAGATCATCACATCCATAATTTCTCTACAATTTCACAGCTTTCACTGCAGGCTAGCTGGAGCTAAAAAAAACCTGAAACCATCCCTAGATGGAGAAGCAGTCTCCCACTCATATTGGGCCAATTTAGAGTCATTAATTAATCAGATGGGTATGTACTTGGAACATCAAAGCAAATAGAATACCAAGAAAAAGCTCATGAGGAGCAAAATTCAAGCACTAGGCTCTGAAGCTGTCAGTTCAATTTATTTTTCAAATACGAACTGAGAACACTTACACATTTCTACAACTATAATGCACTAAGAGTAAATTAGTAAATGATACAATACTATGATTTAATTATGCATTCATATACATAAACACATACAGTATATTAAAGACAAAATGAAACAGAATGGATCTCTAGGATACCACAGCCCCACCATAGACTAAATCATTACAAAGAATTACTTCAAGAATTAGCATTCCATGTCCAAGTCCGATACCCTAGATTACGGTTCCTTAAAATATGCAAGTGATTCCTCAAGAACAGAGGTAGCTTCTGGGGCACTAACTCTGGATTTCTTCCTAATCTGAGATTTGTTTGCTTACGAGTGCTTAGAAAGTTGGAGTACAAAGGATTTTTAGCAGTAGTACGTGCAGCAAGATGGGATACCAATAGCAACATCTCCCTGATATAAAATGATATTCAAATCTTGGAGAGACATGGATGTAAAAGACTGTCTTTTTGAAGCAAAAACAAATAATTTAATCAAATCAAAATCTGGATATTAACCAGTATATGTACTATATGGTATGGTGGACCAAGTGGGGAATTTGATTCACTTACCTTGATTTATGGTTTTCTGCCTGTTCTGTAATGTTCTCCTTAAAAGTGAATATGTGATAAAGAAACCATCTCAATTTTATAAGATTCTTAAGCAGTCAACAGTATGTATGAGAATCCTTGCTATTACTAGTAAGGTGTACTTTGAAAGCTTTACTTAGAGAAAGCCATTCATTTAAGAGAAGTGGTTTATTCAGCTGCTGCAGTGGGGTAGGCCTGCTTCATATCATCACCTGAAAGCCAAACCGAATTCTTGCCTGGAATGCTCTTTATGTTCACACCATGCTTGTATGTCTTTCTCCAAGGGATTTACATCCTAAAAGTCCTGATTTCAAGTTGATGGGCATCTTCTGGTATGCCAATTAGCAAGAAAATGGATATTGTTTTCCAGCTTCCTGTTTTGCTGTTACTTAAAACTAACCAGGTACCCTAAACCTCTTTATCACCCTAACCAGTTTATAACTATTTGTTCTTTTTTTTTTAATCTAAAATACAGTATGAGTGGTTTTTGCTTTTTAAAAGGTGACTGTCTATTAAGTGAAGTCTGTATATTCTCCATTTTACCATTATGTGTTTTCTTCAGATATTCTGTTATGTGAGGTTTAATTTAATCTTTGTGCGTAGGCCTCATGATAAACTGGGGTTCTGTCCTGAGTTGTTAGCATTTGATTTTATCAATACTTGTTCTTCTTTCCAAGACTCTGTAAAAGAAAGGTGGGTTCAGAACAGGAATAGATGGCCAATGTTTTAGTCTTGTGGTCTTTATGCATGTAATACTGATGAACAAATTACCTAAAACACATATAAATCCAGATTCTGATTTTTAAAAAGACAGAAAGTAACCAGGTTTTATTTGTACAGATTAAGTAAAATTATGTTAACATGTCATTTCATTGATTGACTTTGTCATGTTTTGCCATGTGTTTTGCTTTATATACGTGTCTTTTTCTCTCCTGTCCTCTACCCACATCTTTGCAGAACTAGATTGAGTAAAGTAATTTCAGGAAAGGAGAAGTGAACTTTACATATTAGACAGGGAAGCTCAAAAAATCATACTCCATAAAACACTCTCTTCAAGGAATTTCTTAAAGAATTATTCATTTTCATTCAAATCAGAAGCAGCTATGTTGGCTGATGTTCTGCTATCCCTGAGCAGGTAACAATGGCAGCGTATAAGTCAATTAGAAATTGTTTCTCTGAACCGTCTCTAATTTGGAGCTATCAAAGCAGTAGATTTCATTGCCAGTTCAGATGTAGTCTTTTGACTGCCTGCAAGACTGAGGCATTATGACAGCTTTACTACACACATGATAAGAAATGAGTGGCCTTAAAATGGTATTTGCTTCAATAATATTTGCTGTACAGTTCACTGTAATGGAAGAATCATTCATACTATGGATCAAGGAGGTGAACAAGTAGAGCTGAATTCTCTGACATTTATTTTAGAGAACTTGGCAAAGAGGATTGTGAGATTTGTTGTTTTCTCCCCAAAAGTTGCAGTACTAGTAAGAATCTACGCTGCATTCCATGTATTTGCAAGTTTGAAACATACCATACTTGTAAAGTGTGGGTTTGCTTATTATATCTTAAGGTCCAGTGTGCATAGTGCGTAAATAAACAGCTGTAGGTGATATTAAGACCTTGGCATCTAAACCTGGGCAGACAATCGAGATTTAGAAAGCAGCAGAATGACTTCTAAACTACAGAACCGCTGCTCAATTAGGCTTATTTCAGTTGACCAATCTCTTTGTAACAACGAACACAATTACTTTGTATGTTTCCCAGTCCAAAAAAAATATTTTTTGGCTAAATGCCTGTATTTGAAATGTAGAAGACAAGCCTATCAACCATCACCTGTTTCGAATGATTCATGGCCATATCTGAAAAGATTAAAACCGGTATTTAAAGAGGCACATCATTCATTTTCTGTTGATTTTGGCTTCTTTCACTAGCTTACCCCATCCTCACTTGGGATTTTACTTGATACGTATTTTCTGGACTTTTATAATGTATATTTAAAGATTGATTTCATTTCTTTTGTTTGAAAAACTTAAATGCTATCTTAGTACAGTAATAGATGTCTTGGACTTGAATATGTTTATACATTAGGTAATATAACTACATTTCTTAAGAAGAAGATATTAGAATTTGGCAGTTAAATGAATGGATGAATGAGAATCCCCAATCATCTCTGTTTTCAGGTCATACCCAAGAAGCTCAACTTGCTTTGGTGGACTCACTCATGTTAGAAGGACTCTGTGGAATCCTGCAATCTTGCAAGGTCTGTACAAGTTCAGTATGTCCTCCACCATTGCTAAAGAACAAGGCCATTAAACTCCTAATCTCCTTGCTCCTTACTATACTATCACCACTCGTACTCTGATACAAATGACAAATTTGGAGAGACGAGATTACCGGTGTGTGAACCCAGTCAATTTGTTGTAAAGAATGATTTGGTAAAATTCGCAGATCAACACTTGTCATTGCAGTCTATATAATACACACCATGTGGCAGTGTACCTCTTTTGACAATTCTCAAAAGGTTCATCACCCATAATCATTGTATTCAATCTCACAAAATCTTCCAGCTGAAAGAAGCTTATCAGAAGAATATTTCTCATTTATAGTAAAATTGTGAATTTTTTTGGATGTAAAAATATAAAGAATATTTTGGAATTCCTTAAGACCATGTTAGGAAAAATGTTGTTTTTAATTTGCAGTTTTGTTTAGATAACACTCTTCTGGGTTGTCAAGCTACTTACTAGAAATTCTTTTGTGTTTGCGTATATTGAAACTCATGACATAATTGATGTCATCTTATAAAAGGACATGAGACAGATATGAAACTCATCTGAACTTCAAAATAAAAACAGAAGCACTGATTGCCTAACCTTTCCCTTATCCTTCACATTTGGCTTATTTTTCTAACTTTCCACATAATTTAATGACAGCTGTATTCAGGTATATATTTCCACCAAATGTGTTTCAATGAGAGATATATTCGGTGATCAATGTAAAGTAAAGTTTATTAGTCTATTCTTACTTCTAGTTAACTAAGGTGTTTGAAATGCACCCAAGGCAGCAGAAGCAGCAAAACACAATCCAACTCTGAATACAGCGCCACACTTAGGTGCAGACCCATATGCACTCGTTCGAGGCCAATTTAAAGTTTCAGTTTAATTTGAACATCCTTGTTATAAGGGAGGAGAGCCATATTTATATGTTAACTAAATGCTTTAATTAGGAGGTTGTGAACTTTTGGGAGCATCAGTGAGCCCTGAACCCCAGACACAATTGCACCAATACACTTCCGGGCTCAAATAAAGTATATTTATTTTACAAAACATCTTTTACAGGCTTCTTCTCAATCTAATTCCAATTCCAACCACAATTCTCTTTCTTTCTTTGTCCACTCCTCACATGTGAGCTTTGCTGAACTCGACACCTGACTCTGATTCGTCTGGATGAGACAGTGTGGCTCCTTTTATACAGGACCCTGGAGCACTTCCGATGCCAGGATGTTGCACGCAGGAAGCACTTCTGAGTCAGGGACAGCCATGGGGGTATCCACAGAACCCAGCAGGGCTGCCTTCAATTCCAAGCATGCACGGTGGGTGTGTGTATATGGCCATCCTGCCCAGGAATGCTGCCACCTAGCATTTTGGGACAGTATACAGACTTAGGAGGCAGTCTTCCCTGTCCTTTAATTATCCTTACCTTACAGCCAGGTAAGGGGCATTTGGTCCTGCGCCTCCTGGATGCCAGCATACCCGCTTCTGTTTTCATATTGGCATCTCATACCTGCCTCCTGGCTAAGGCAGGAAACATCCTGCCTTTTTTCTGGCCATTCACTACCGGCCAGGTAAGGAACGAGGGACTATTCCAGCAGAGATGCCAGTCCATGCCTGCCATCCATCACAAGACATAAATTGTGATTTACCGCTGTATTATAAATTGTAATTTATTTAATGCAAGAAGTAATCACTGCAATAAAAATGTTTATTACTGAATGTTAGCTTCAAGTTCAAATATTGAGTAAACTGATCAAAACAGAAGAGCACAAACGTTTCAATATGATGCTATTGGCTGGTATACTGCAATCAGCGATGAAGATCCTTTTGCATCTCTGGAGGCCAGCACAAAAAGACCCTCCCAGTTAAGTTAAAGTTCAGTTTATTTATTGTTTTTTTGGTTTCAGGGATGTTGGAGTTTCAAGCCATCCATGTGTTGTATACTCCCTGGTGCTTGAAATTTAGTTACTCAACTTCTGTCATATTACTTTTCTTACATTGTGGAAAAAGTGGACGAATTTTAACAAGGCTTCTATGACTTTGCTGAGGTAAAGTCTCCTATTCCTACAAAATCCTGAAAAGTCCTGAGAAGCAGTATGTGCTGGGGACAATGGACATTGCTTTTTGGCTTCCGTCACTGAAAGGAAAATAGATGAAGACTGTCCAAGTTTTAAAACTAATTACAAACTGCCACTTTCAAAACTTAGGTAGGTCTTGGCCTGTGGGAAAAGCATTTTTTTGTAAAGGCATTCTGTTACGTCAGTTAAGCTTGACAAAGTATGTTATATTTTTAAACATTATTATTCCCTGAGCACGTAATAGTATATTAACTTGAGAATACCATATACAAAATCAGCAGCATTTTTGAGAGAAGTCCTTTTGATGAATGTCAAATTGGAGCCTCTAAACCCTGTGTAGAAATGTTTGGCCACTTAGATAGTTAGTTAAAATATTGAGGCTACCAATGAAAATTAAATAAAAAGGTGATTATGAAATTTTGAGTAACATTTTATAATAGGTCCTGAACAAACATTATATAATGCTTAACAAAATTCAAACAGATAAACATCATTAAATGATGATATATACTGTATATTAGGTTATAAGTATCAAAACAATTTACAAATGTTTAATAAGTGTTACTAGAGCGTATTTAGCATTCAGTAATAGATCATCTGTTATAAATGTTGGTAAAGATTCATTCTATTGGTATAAATGTTGATAAAGGTTCCTTAATGTAAGAAATGTAAGTTATTATAAAGTGTTCGCAGTTCTAATTGTTGTAACCCTCCCTCCCACATACACATTCAATGACTCACTTAGGAAGATTACATGACAGAAAATAAATAAGTATACCATTTGTAAAATTGATGTAATGGGTGTTTCCCTGGAATTCCTAATTGACATGCAACATTTTGGCTAAGCTTTAATTTCAGTTCCAGTGCTGAAAAATCCCTTTGGGCAATAGTTTGGAAAATAAAATAAAACATTTGTGTTATTTTGACAGTATTGTGTTTTAAGTTAACTAGGACTTCAGTTTCATCAGGACAATACTGAAATGAGCACCAGCAGCTTAGTCCCGCGTGTTAAGGTTTATTAAACATTTGTTTAGTGGCTAAACTGTGTAAACATAGTGGCAACTTCTAAACATCTGAACGAATCCTAGAATTAAAATCATAATCGCCATGTGCCTGTATTAGCAATTTGCTTCATTTAAAATGATGACTACTAAACCACTCCTTATATTTCATAGTGCTTTAAAATATTGTTCAATCACTAGAAATGAAGACTCTTAGTAACACAGGCACCATTCTGTTAGTTGAAGCCACACCAGGCGACTTTACCTTCTTGCACAAATCACACACTTTAATTCCAGAAGACAAAAATAAAATGATTTTAAGTAATGGGTGGAGGATATGATTCTTAGTTTTAAAAAAATTCTTTAATTTTCTAAAACCAGAATGTTACAATGGCATTCTATTCAATCAAAAATATAATAATAACATATCAGATACAACCGTGTACTTCAAAATAAATACAAAGAAAACAACAAAATACAAAGGAAATAAAATAAACAAGACTCAATCCTCATACAAATGATTATTTTTACCATAATTACAAGTAATTCAAAATTAAAAAGAACATTAAGGCGAATTTTTTGGTCTTCAACAACCCAACAACAATGCATTCTGAGAATTAATAGAAGGGGAACAACCAAAGAAATTAATTTTGAAACCAGATTGTGACATTAATACATATTTCCAGAAATTCAGAGTAGAGTACATAATTGAAGCTAATTCACATTCAACCTAATTTGCGCTTCTGAACTGAAGACAGGACTCTTGACCAATGACTACGGTGAGGTTTTCGATTCCAAAAGCTTGAATCCTCTTGAATGTGCTTCACTTTTGTTCACTGCTCTGATTTTCCAGAAATATTTATTAAACAATATTTTACCAAAAAATATATAGATGTTTCGGATATTGTGAGCATTCGACTTGATAGTTGAAATGTGGATTATGTGACACAAGTAACTTGAGAATTTTTCATGGACATTTTAATATTCTTTGCTGTTGTTCTGTGGTCTGGCCGACAAATAATCCATTGTCCAGGACACCAGAGGCTCCTCCACTTGCATATGCCTGAGTTTACCCCTTAATGGGGATGGCTGGCATTGAAGGCACTGGGGAAATAAAAATAATAATAATCTTCAAAGTGCTGTCATGTTTGTCTAGGTGAGAATAATCCTTGTGGAGTAGATAGATTATTGCACCCTCCACCCCAATCTTTTTCTGATAGGCAAAATGCAGTGGGTCCAGGTGTCCTACCACAAGAGGACTCATATAGTCCTGGACCAGCCTCTCAAAGGTCTTAATGATGTGAGACATAACTGCTACTGGTCTGTAGTCATTAGGTGAAGAAGTGCCTGTCTCCTTTGGAACAGGACCAATGCAGGATGTTTTCCACAACAGCTGCATTTTCTGAAGCTCTAGGGACAGAGTAAACAGGTGACAGATGATACCACAATGTTTATCAGCCCAGACCTTAAGAACTCAAGGACTGACTCCATCTGGCTTTTCTTGTTTGTAGCTTCCTTAGTTGTCTCTTTACTTGGCCTTCAGTTATGGACAGTCCACCCTGATGGTCAGTGACTGACTTTTCACTGGCCATTCCAGTCGACATGACAGGAGTTGTTAGTGTAGTAGGGATGGTGTTTGGAGATTGGTCATTGGAAGAAGGTGGCAGTGGAAGGGAAAATCTATTAAAAAATTGGTTCAGGGTTTTAGCTTTGTCCACATCCCCTACTAGCACATGAGCTCCGGATTGCTTGACTCCCATAACATCCTTCATGTTATTCTGAATGAGTTTGTTTTCTATGTTAGCAATGTAAGCTTCCTTTCCTTCACTCAGCTTTTTCTTTAGCACACGCAGTACGTCCATCAGAGCCTCTTTGCCACCAGAATTGCATGCTCTTGTTTTGCTCATTCAGGAGACCTTTAACTCCTTAGTACTTGAGAGTTTGTTGTTTGGAAAGCAATGCACTGTCTTTCAGGATACCTCTGCGTCAACACAGAAGTTAATATAGTCTGTGATGCAGTGACATAGACCCTTAATATTGTCCCATGTGACTACCACATCATTTTTTTTTGAAGCAGTCATTCAGAGCCATTTCAGGCTCCACTGTTTCACTATGCCTCACTATAAAGGCATTTTTAATATTTGAATACAGCAGGTCCAACTTGTTATTTCCTCGAGTGAAACCGGTCGCATACGGATAAAAATTTGTCATTGTTCCTACCAAAGTCACATGGTTGAAATCACAACATAGTATAACTGCATGGTTGGAGTGAGTCATTATTAAAGTGTTGGTGACAGAGTGAATCATTTCCATTGGTAGGTTACTGTTTGCGGAGGGAGGAATATAAACATTAATAAGGATGATGTCATTTATTTCCATGGGCAAATAACATGGACAAATTCCGACAGCCATAATGTCAATGTCTGAATTACAAACTGTAGTTTTAACTGTATATGCTTCCTTTTCCACCATTCCTCATTCACATAGATGGTTGTGGGGCCCAGCGGCTGTGGGGCATCTGTTGGCAAAGAAAGATTCACGGATCTTGACTTTACTGATGATGCTGTGATCTTTGCAGAGTGAACTGAGGTTCTGATTGGGGCTCTTGACAAACTGAGTGAGGAGTCTGAGTGTCTGGCCATCCGAGCTTCCTGAATAAAAACCAATATCCAGGCCTTTAATGACCTCTTGGTCACAGCCATTAGCAGTGGGTCTATCTGCAGAGGGAATGTCGACCTCGTCGAGAGGTTTACTATCCTCGGCAGTGATATTCATGTCTGTGGTGACTACTTCTATGAAGTGAGTGGATGGTTTGAGAGCGCATTGGGGGTCAAGAGGGTGTTGGAAAGGGGTGTGGTGCTCCTGATTTCTTTGTAAAAAGATGAAGGTCCGAGTCTTTAGAGTTCTGGTGATTCCTGTTATGCTATATGGTTGTGAGACATAGACGTCATCCAGTGCCATGAGACGAGGACTGTGTCTCCTTGGGTACCGCTGGTTTGACTTTGTGTCGAATGAGACACATTACTTGCATTGTGAGGAGCATCAGTTACAGCATGCGGCCATGTGGTGCTATTCCCCGATGGTGATCCTGTTCATAGGATCCTCATAGTTGAGGACCTGAGTGGCTGGAACAATCCAAGGGGACACCCTTGCTGTGGAAAATAGATGGCTATTTCTGTGAGGGGTGG
This sequence comes from Polypterus senegalus, assembly GCF_016835505.1. Classification (NCBI taxonomy): domain Eukaryota; kingdom Metazoa; phylum Chordata; class Cladistia; order Polypteriformes; family Polypteridae; genus Polypterus; species Polypterus senegalus. Next base: position 143,968,747 of record NC_053159.1, on the reverse strand, counting down.
ACCTGGATTCGTGCATTGCCAACCAGTACCCAAACTGTTTTGTTGTGTGATGGGTACAGTAACATGCAGTAGCAGTGCATGCTCCCCATCCTGACCTGACCTGACCTGACCTGATAGAAGACCAGTCCCCACTGGACTGGGTCTCTCTCTGCTTGAACAAAATGAAATCCATCCAGCATTAAACCCGTGTCAAGTATATGAGGTTTAAGGTTCTCTTGAAAGCAACTGAATTTCAATTGCATGTATCATTGTTAACAGAACTTTCTCTCCACTGCAATGTGAAAATGAGGCCATCAGAGACAGGGAGTAAAGTTACTCATTCAATATGTCAAAGAAATTAGTGGAGCATTAATTTTGCCATTTTACTTGATCACTTTATGCAAAACATACTATGTGGCTGACCAGTTATTAATTACCATCTAAGCAAAGTATAATTATTGTAGTACTATGTCAAGTGTTGCTGTAAACATGTAACATGACAGTAAGATATGGGTAGTGGGTTCACTATGAGTCAGGTAACTGCTGCCCCTCTTGGTTCTCCAATTGCAACAGATTCTACTACAACTCTCCAGTCTCTAATCACAGAGGTCTGTGTACTCAAATGTCTTTGGATTCCTCCCTTCTTGAGTGTTTTAATACTGACTTGTCAATGACATAAGAAAAGTAAGTAGCCTGGTGCAGAAGTGGAATGCCTACATGAGTGTTACGAGAACTGAGCACACAAGGTGTGGGATGCCACACACGCACTGGCGACAAGTCTACAGTATATTTTTACTTTGAGTTGGTTTGTCCAAAGCTACAGAATGACTGGAGTTTAGTTACAATTTCCTTGATCTGTTTTGGCAGCTGTTTTTATTCAGCTGTGCTTATTTTGTATTTTCTACCTGCCAGATTTTCAACTTTTTGGCTTTTTCGTCTCTGCCACTAGTGAAATATCGCATGCTGTATTTTTGAGAGGCTGCTATTTATTGGTGTACATTTTATTGCTCCTAATAAACTTGCATAATGTATACTTATTCAATACATTTAGATTTTCCCTGCTTGTTTTAAAAAATTAATTCAATTTTATCCCTTATAGAGGTTTTCCAAGCTTGACTCTGGTGGTTTACTGCATGTAAAGACTAGGATGTTATAACAGAATGTAGAAGTTGAAGGTGAACAAACGTGGTACTGTTTTGTTTTTTTTTTTATAATGTATCGGAATAGCTCAGCCTTTTCTTCACTCTGAAGGTGTATAATATCCTTGCCACTTGTCGATTTTGGCCTGGTTTCCTCATAAGCATTCCACTTCACTGAGCCCAAGGTGGGTTTGCTAGGAGCCAGATTGTGTCAGTTAACAGAAGCGCTGAACCCACTGTTCTACCTGAATGTCTGGGACAATGGCCAGCATCACTTTCCAACAATTCACTTGGAGGCACTCAGCCTATAAAGCTGTCAGTGTTCTTGTAGGCCAGGTGACCTTTGCCATGTTTTTGCCAGCAAGATCCTTCTGTCAGGAGTACCACTGGAGCTTAGTGGATCAGCTTAGTGAATCTCTTATAATGAGAAACATTTTCAAATAACAAGTGTCTCGGATCAAAGTGCCTTTGCTTGGATTGTTTAAAGCGCTTTCATAATACCAGCACATTGCCATTGTTTAAAGATAAACATCTTTCATTTTTTAATGTCATATTTCTACACAGCTGAAACAAAAAAAGACTATCAATCTGTTTCATGTAGCAGACACTGAGGGGGTTTATTAGCAGATGAATGCAGCCTCAGTTTTCCCTTTATTGAGCCAGAAACTGACTGCTTTGGTTAAAAAAGATTGCTTGACATAATGAAATTACTGGGTACCAGTAAGACTTAGCTGCTTACAAAATCCCCCACCCGATAATATCCCTCCCCCTGGAAGCCACCTACTCCAAAGCCTAATGAACAGTTACAGTTTATTACCTAACAAATAAAAGGGAACAGTAATGGCCTTTGTTAGAACCTGAATTTATACACTACCACTTCCAAGATGCTGTCTACCTTCTGATCTGGCTTCAGCCCCAAGAAAAAGGAGTGCAGGAAATAAAAAAATGCCTCATGTATTAGAGAACTAAGTGAAAGTGATGGAGGCTGTCATTAGGTCATTATGTCGGTGCACCAGAGGGTCACTGGTGATAAGTAGCAGCCTAGAGTTATTAAAGCCTTCACCTATAAGATCTGCTTCACGTGGATTTCATTTCTTTGCCCTACTTTGCAAATTTATTATGATACATGCATTTTCAAAATATTTGTTAGATATAATATTTGTCTTGGGGAAACAGTAAAATAGGGCAAGCAACATCTGGACTGCAGAGCAAATATGATTTTGGAAACAAATGAAACCGTAGCGTAATAAAATACTGAAGCTTAAGTGTGAGGTTACCCAAACTCTGGAATTTTGCTAAGCTGTTACCCTGTTATTGTTCCCTCATAATGCGACAAACCCACTGGGAATTGGGATTGTCTTTGCAGGGTACAATAAGGTAAACTTCTGCACAACTGATTACTGATGATGATGATGATGATGATACTGCTACTTACTACTACTACTAATGGTTTAATAATAATTTAAAAATCAGTAATGAAAACAGTGGTTAGCACTTCTGCTACATAGCTCCACGAGATTGGGTGCAAGTCAACATCCAGTCATTACATAGTGTCCCAATCAGGGCCATCTTAATGCATGAGCACGCTGGGCAGTTGCCTGGGGGCCCCACGGGCATAGGGGCTCCATGCTAATCTATTTATGCTGTGACTTGATGAGGGGTTGTGTAGGTAGGGGCCACAGTGCACTGCTTTGCCCGGGGGCCTATAATACTGTTAAGACGGCCCTGGTCCCAATGGGTTTTCTGCAAATAATCCAGATCCCTTCACACATCCCACAACTGTGCATGTTACTGTAAATTAAATGATCCCTGCATACATGAATGTGGAGGTATGTGTGTCACGTGCAGTATGCCTTCCACAATTCTGAACTATTAAACAGCTTGATAAAACTGATAATCATAAATATTACTAATAATCTGAGTCTTTATTAAAGTCATTAGCAGAAGTTCCAGTAACAATCTTTATACCACATTACAGTTCACTCCAGGGGCCTCTGTGGTTGCAGGTTTTTCTTCACACCATTTTCACAATAAGTGAGTAATTTTTACCTGTAATTGATTTAATTGTGTAATTGACTCTTCTTTTTATTTTTTCTCTTCTTTTGCACTCCTAAAAGCGCATCAGTGTATGATTTATAATTGTAAGATATAAAGATATATTTGTATTTTTGCCATATCTTCAGATGATTAACCTGCTTTTTAATTCACTTTTTCTCTAGAGTTTGCTCTGTAAATTGTATCTGCACACTGACAGTTAATGACAAGCATAATAAACAGCAGTGCAAACAACATGGAATGTTTAAGGGCAGTTATAGTAATACTGTATTAATCACTTGTATGCTGTGGTATATGGCCGACAGTTCATCCCGGCCAATACCCCCACGCCGCCAGGTGGAGCCCTTCTTGCAACATGGAGGTGCCCCAAGTTCCTGCAGGGCATCATGGAGAGTGGAGTTTTACATCACAGCCCTGCTGGATACCATGGGGGCCTCCAGGGGACGCTGCAGGGAGGCTCAACGATTTATATTTTCAGTATAACCCGAAAGTACGTCCCAGTCACGGGGACAGCAGAAATGATGTACTTCCGGGTTGAAGAAAAAGAGGAGTTTTCACCTGAAGTGCTGGGTAATCACATGGACTGAGGGATCAGAAGCACTTCCGTGTCGAGGACTTTAAAAGGACTATGGGAAACCCCAGCGGGTTGAGCTGAGTTGGGAGGAAGGGTGACAACGTGTCTGGGAGTTGGAGGGTTGTGATTATTGTGATTTGTGATTATTTATGAGTATTGTGGAGTGGAGGGTGCTTTGTGCACTTTATTGTCCAAATAAAATTAATTATTGGACTTTTATCTGGTGTCTGGCGTCTGATCTGAGGGATCAAGGGGACGACAGTGCCCCCTATCTGTCACAATGCTTATTAGTAACTTATGGTATAAATAACCAGAAAACTAAAATATGTGTTGTGGCGAGTGGCTGGGAGTGGGACCCAGCCGGGACCGCCCTGGCGGCTTTGGGGACCACGGGAACAGAACTTAGAAGCTCAACCCTATAGGGGCCCGTGGTCACCTCCAGGGGGCGCCCCAATGCCTGAGGAGCCCTCTGCACTTCCGCCACACCTGAAAGTGCTGGGGGGAAGAAGACCAGTGACACGGAGTGCTTTCGGGTGCGCAGCCGGTACTTCCGCCACACTTGGAGCACGTATGGGTTTGTATAAAAGTGCCCGCCTTCCTCTATTCGATGGCTTGATTCGGGAGTGGAGAATGACGGAGCTCGGGAGGAGAGGAAAGGAGGTGGCCTGAAGAAAGAGAAGCATTGTGAGGCCTGGACTTTGGGGGAGTTTTGAGGGGTTGTGTGCTTCATCTTGTAAATATTAATGTTGTAAATAAACATGTTGTGGTGCTTAAAAGATGTCTGCCTGTCTGTGTCCGGGCCAGTTACCACAGTGTATATATATATATATATGTATATATATATATATATATATATATATTGTGATGGACAGCCGGGTCCCATGCCTGGCAGGGACGCCCCTGCTGCTTATGTTCCGGGGGAGCCACCATGGGCAGTCCAGTACCTCCCCCGGGATGCTTGTTGGCAGCCTCCATGGCTGACGGTGATTCCCCAACCACCCTCAGGGCTCCATGGGAGATGGAGTCCTCCACAGCCTGGTTGGGGGCTCGGATGGCCACTAGGGGGAGCTTTCTGGTTGTTTGGTCAGAGACATTCACACCAGTGGCCTGCTGGAGGTCATTTTGTAGGGCTCTGGCAGTGCTCATCCTCTTCCTCCTTGCCCAAAGGAGCAGATACTGGTCCTGCTGATGGGTTATGGACCTTCTATGGCCCTCTCCAGCTCTCCTAGAGTAACTGCTGGTCTCCTAGAATCTCCTCCATGCCCTTGAGACTGTGCAGGGAGACACAGCAAACCTTCTGGCAATGACACGTATTGATGTGCCATCCTGGAGAAGTTGGACTACCTGTGCTCCTCTGTAGGGTCCAGGTATCGCCTCATGCTACCAGTAGTGACACTGACTGTAGCCAAATGCAAAACTAGTGAAGAAACAGTCAGAAAAGATGAGGAGGGAAAAATGTCAGTGGCCTCCACCTGTTAAACCATTCCTGTTTTGGGGGTCATCTCATTGTTGCCCCTCTAGTGCATCTGTTGTTAATTTCATTAACACCACAGCAGCTGAAACTGATTAACAACCCCCTCTGCTACTTAACTGACCAGATTAATATCCCATAAGTTTCATTGACTTTATGCTATACTCTGATTAAAAAGTGTTCCTTTAATTCTTTTGAGCAGTATATATATATATACATAGAATAGTATATGTATATACAGTATATATATATATATATATATATATATTTATATATATATTGTTGCAGGTGGCTGGGTGTGGTCGGCAATCAGCCACCTATTTAAGGAGCTGCCGCCCTGCAATCAAGGCTGGAGTCGGGTGAGGAGGAGGACAAGGTCGAGGCAGAGGAGGCGAGGAGAGGCCCGAGTTTTGTGTAAAGAGGACTGTGTTTATTTACTTTGGGGAACTGGGGGTTTGGTTAACATTTGTGACTGTGTAAATAAACATGGGTGATGACTGAAACGGTGTCTCCCTGTGCGTGTCTAGGCCGCTATATTTCACAATATATATATATATATATATATATAGACATCCATATATATAAAAGCCAAATACCACTGACTCATTCATCAAATCTCCCAAATCATGAGAACTTGGGACTTGAAATTTGGAATGTAGGTAACTCTTGGCCCATAGGTGCTCACTAAGAAACAGTTTTAAAAATTTTGTGGTCCAAGCGAGAAATTTCTTTTAGTTTTTTAGACTTGTTTGTATGTCTGTCCACTTTTCATGAGAGAACTACTTAACGGATTTAGATCATTTTTTTTCTATAATTTGCTTGAACATTCCGTTGATTTTGTGACTAAGTATCATAGTTCGCTTGCAGTACCGATTTATTAGTGCAAAACTGAGAGAGACTCATCAGGCTGCAGTGAGGGGGTGGGGCCCTCCTCACTTACGCGTCTGCCTTCGGGCGTAACCTTAACTCTGCTTAGTTAGTGAAACAAGAGAACTACTTAACAGATTTAGATCTTTTTTTCTATAATTTCCTTGAACATTCCAGTTGATTTTGCAACATCTCTCAATGCGCTAAGAATCATAGTTCGCTTTTAGGAGTGATATATTCACACTAATCTGAGACAGAGGCTGCAGGCCGAGGAGAGGGGGTAGAGTGACGTCAGGGGTAGAGAGCTGGGCAGGGCCCTCCTCACTGTCCTGTTTCATTATAACATTAGAACACTCTAGACAAGAACAGGCCATCCAGCCCAACAAAGCTGGAGTCGAGTTTTGAAACTCCCTAAAGTCTTACTGTCTACCACACTACTTGGTAGCTTATTTCAAGTGTCTATCGTTCTTTGTGTAAAGAAAAACTTCCTAATGTTTGTGTGAAATTTACCTTTAACAAGTTTCCAACTGTGTCCTTGTGTTCTTGATGAACTCATTTTAAAATAACAGTCTCGATCCACTGTGCTAATTCCCTTCATAACTTTAAACACTTCAATCATGTCACCTCTTAATCTTCTTTTGCTTAAACTGTAAAGGCTCAGCTCTTTTAATCTTTCCTCATAATTCATCTTCTTTGTTCCTAGAATCAGCCTAGTTGCTCTTCTCTGGACCTTTTCTAGTGCTGCTATGTCCTTTTTGTAGTCTGGATACCAAAACTGCACACAGTACTCCAGATGAGGCCTCACCAGTGCATTATAAAGGTTAAGCATAACCTCCTTGGACTTGTACTCCACACATCGTGCTATATAACCTAACATTCTGTTAGCCTTCTTAATGGCTTCTGAACACTGTCAGGAAGTCGATAGCTTAGAGTTCACTATGACTCCTAAATCCTTCTCATAAGGTGTACTCTCGATTTTCTGACCACCCATTGTGTATACAAATCTAACATTTTTACTTCCTATGTGTAATACTTTACATTTACTGACATTAAATTTCATTTGCCACAAATCTGCCCAAGCCTGTATGCTATCCAAGTCCTTCTGTAATGATATAATGGATTCCAAATTATCTGCTAATTCACCTATCTTGGTATCATCTGCAAACTTAACCAGCTTGTTACTTATATTCCTATCCAAATCATTTATATATATTAAAAATAGCAGCGGCCCTAGCACTGACCCCTGTAGAACACCACTCTTAACATCGGCCAGTTCTGATGAGGTTCCTTGCACCATCACCCTCTGCTTCCTGTGTCTGAGCCAATTCTGCACCCATCTAAAAACATCACCCTGAACTCCCACTTCTTTTAACTTGATGCCCAACCTCTCATGTGGCACCTTATCAAATGCTTTCTGAAAGTCCAGATAAATAATATCATAAGCTCCACTTTGATCGTATCCTTTTGTTGCCTCCTTATAGAATTCCAACATGTTAGTAAAACACGACCTCCCCCTTCTGAACCCATGCTGACTGTTCAGAATAACTCCTGTCCTTGCCAGGTGTTGCTCAATCTTATCCTTAATAATTCCTTCCATTAATTTTCCTGTGATGCTTGTTAAGCTTACTGGCCTATAGTTGCTTGGATCTGCCCTGTCACCCTTTTTATATAATGTGATGATATTTGCCATTTTCCAGTCCTTTGGAATCTCTCCAGTGCACAGTGACTTCCTAAAAATATGTGACAAGGGTTTATATATGTACTCACTAGTCTCCTTAAGAACACGAGGATAAATATTATCTGGGCCTGGTGATTTGTTTGATTTTATCTTATTTAATCTGAGCAGCACTTCTCCCTCTACAATTTCCAAATCCCTCAGTACCTCCTTAGTAGTTGCGTTTACCTCTGGGAGGTTATCCACTTGCTCACTTGTAAACACCTCAGAAAAATGAAAGTTTAGGGCATCTGCTATTTCATTTTCTGTATCTTTTAATTCACCTTTACTATTCCTGATGAACTTGACCTCCTCCTTAACTGTTCTTTTACTACTAAAATACTGAAAGAATCTCTTGGGGTCTTCTTTCGCCTTATCTGCTATATTCCTCTCCAACTGTATTTTAGCCTCTCTGATATCCTTCTTAATGGTTGCCCTCATGTTCTCATACGCGCTGCGATTCACTTTGCAGTCATTAGTCTTATATGCCTTATAAAGCAGTTTTTTCCATTGCAACTTCATTTTTAAATCTTTATTAATCCACTGTGGAGTTTTTTTAGTTTCCTATTAATTCCAAATTTAGGTATTTAAATAGATAGACACATATATATAAGCAAATGATGAATTCTATATGTATGTATCTATCACACAAATTCCTTCTTTATTCAGTAAAATTGTAACATAACCAGTTTGCAATTTCTGAATTGTTACCAAAAAATTGGGAAGTTAAAAAAAAAACTGCAAACTGGGAAGTTAAACCTTAATTTATTAACAATTAGTCCAATTAAAAAGAAGAATTTGGTTGGAATGAAAAATGGGTGTCATTTAGGACCTCGAGAATTGATCTTGAGAATCACTGCTGCATTACAGTATAAATTACTTTCTACTCAACACTGACAAAGTTTTTAAGCCAAAGATGTAAATTAACATTGGAATTGGGATAATTCCTGATGAGTTCCACTGCATTGAGTCTTCTAGGATTAAATACATTTACTTTACTACTTGGGTGGCCTTTTTTTTTATTTTTTTTTTTATGGTCATCTGACATTAGCATCGGACTTATCAGAATAGTCATTTATGCATCCATCCATCTTCTCAACCAACTTATCCAGGACAGGGTTTTAGGGCAGATGGGGCCTATCTCAGCAATCTTTGGGAGCAAGGCAGGAACAACACCTGGACAGGGCACCAATCCACCACAGTGTAAAAACACACGGGTCAATTTAGCAATGCCAGGTCACCTAACCCATGTGCCTTTGGATTCTGGGAGGAAACCCACAGAGACATGGGGAGCACCTGGGAAAGAAACCTTAGTCTACGTACTGCAGGGCCACCACGCCACCCATTAAAGTCATTAGTGACTTAAAAAATGAATTTAGCAATTTAATTATGGTGTCTACTTTCTCTCTTGCTTTGTATTTGTATTATGTAAGTGTACATTGATTTATTGTTATTTATTATTTTTGGTACTTTATATATTAATTTATTTTTCTCTTTAGCAACTTGTAAACCACTTTGAGCTAGACATTTTGTATGCGTAATGTAATCTCTACTTTAATTAATTGATGGAAGCATAGGCTTAACAAGCTTCTTTGTTGTTATGAATATTTATTATAATAGTACAAACAACATCACATCTTAACAGCTTTAGGTCCTACAATGATTCTCCCCACTGACCCAGAACAACTGCTCTCAACACCCCTGGAAATGAACATGTTATCTCTGTTAGGAAATGTAATATTTACAATATAAATACACTGTATGTATTGTCATCAACCGAAGGAACACACTAGTCACCGAGGAAATGTTGGGGTACCAACTAGGTGGCTCCTTTCAACATTCACAAAGTCCAAGAACTGAAACAGACACTCGACAACACATCAAGTCAACGCAAAATGAAAACAAAGGTATAAACAAGAGGATTCAGACATCTCTTGGGTGCATCAATACTCGGGTGGAAGCTCCTCTCATCAGTGTGCTCTTTCCAGAATGAGATGATATGCTGTTATAGCAGACCTGAGTTGAGCCCAGGTAATAATTTCAGTTGTCAGTTGGGAGAAAGAGAGTTATGCAGTTTCCGCTTCCTCCAGAGCATCGGAGAAGATCTTGTAAGATGAATGACCTCACTCTGCTTGTGACTGCCACAAGACCCACCTCTTAGATTGTTTAACCAGAAGTCAAAAGTTAGATTCAAAAAATCATCAAAAATCAGTCCTCTTATTTCAATATTTTTCTTTGGCTTGAAATTAAATAGGGTGTCTGGGCAAAATCCTTTCATTTTATCATCTGTCATTTTACAATATATAAATATCACCAAGGTATGAAAATATCCTATAGAAATGTTGTTAGATACAACATGGGAGGCAGCTAAAGGACCTGAATAAAGGTAATTCCATGCCAGACTGGGGGTGGCAGAGTGTTCTGATCCTTTCTCTGTTTCCAGTGCAGACCGATAACAAGAAATTCTGCCTGGTCCCGATGCCCTTACCTCTGGTTTCTGGCCCTGATGACCTCACTTCCTGTACTCTCCCTTCAAACCGCCATCTTTGCCTCATTAGATAGATAGATAGATAGATGTGTACAGGTACTTTACTTTGTACTATGAGGCCTTCCGCAAAAAGGAGCCCCAATAGTCACACACATCATTTGAATCTACTCAGAAAGAAGACCCTGCTCTGGTCTTCTGTGAACAGCACGTCTGTCTTATCCAGCCAATGCAGTTTACTGTTTTCATGTCTCCTAAGTATCTATAAGTCTTACACCCTCCAACCTCTCTCACATGATAGTGACGGATCACAGGGGCACCCTGGGATTACTGTAAAGAGTAGCAGGATGGTGCAGGGGTTAGTACTCATAAGTCCAGTATCATGGTTTGAGTCTCCACTCATTGTCGTTGTTTGTGTGGATTTTCTTTCTGGGTACCCTGGTTTTCCTCCCACATGTCCAGAGAGCTGTGTGTTACCATAACTGATAGCTCTAATTGGCCCCATGTAAGTGTGTGTGTGCGGTTTGTACTCAGTGACAGATTGGCACTTTCTCCATTGTTGGTTCCTTCCTTATGTTTGATGGTGCTGGCATGGGATCTGGCACTTTGCAGCTCTGCGAGTAAATAAACAAATAAATAAATGAAATTACTCTAAAAATGTAATCCATATTGTTTTATAAGTTGCTAATATATTGGCACCTGCAAATGTATTGTTATGCCAATAAAATAGCTTTGGAACTGAATTTCAAGAATTTTTTTATATCAAACAACTTTAAGTTTATGATAATACACTTAGCTGATGGATTTATCCAAGAGGACTTTCAGTCCACCAAGCAAATTACGTGTCCAGCTGAAGTGGACTAAACAGCAGTCATACCACATACACTGCAGAAGAGGTCATCCGCCTAAAGCTAGGCATGTTTGGGCCTGGCTAGTACTTGGATGGGAGAAAAACCAGGAAAAAGCTTGGGTTGCTGCTGGAAGAGGTGCTGGTGATGCCAGTAGGGGGCACTTACCCTGTGATGTGAATGTGGAGCCCAATGCCAGAGTACAGTGACAGGAACACTGTGTTGTAAAAACGGTGGTATCCTTTCGAATAAGATGTATACCGAGGTCCTGACTCCCCATGGTCATTAAAGATCCCAGGGCATTCTTTGTAAAGTATAGGGTGCATCCTGATGTCCTGGTTATATTGTCCACCATGGCCTGGTCATTCTGTGCCCCCTAAATGGCCCCTGTCTCTGATTGGCTAACAATCTCTCACCCCTTCACCACCTAACAGCTAATGTGTGGAGAGTGTCCTGGTGCACAGATGGCTGCCCTCACATCATCCAGGTGGATGCTGCACATTAGTGCACTTTGTAAAGTGCTTTGAGTATGTTGAATAGTGATATATATAAATATAAGGAATAATTTGGGGCTTAACATGCTTAGCCATACTGCCTGTCCCATTTTCTGCTAGAAAAACGGACCCATCCTAAAAGTATTACACAATCAGAGGGCTGAGGAAAAATGTCCTTGCAAGCATGTTTTATTTACACCTGAAGAGACAGGTTATGTCACACCTTGAGTTACAGCACTGAACCAGCAGCCTTCAGGTTTAAAGTTCATTGCCTTAGCTGGCACATGTTTAAATGGACAAGATGGCATAATAGTGTGGTGCTTAGCATTTTTGTCCCATAAATCCAGAGGATTATATTTGAATCCCAGCATAGACACTGTGGAATATATATTTGCCTAGACTGTATGTGTTTTGTTTTTTACTTTTTTCCTGCAGAAACATGCAGGTTTGGTTGATTGGTCACTTGGTGTCATATAACTGAGTGTGGTTGCTCGAGTGTATTTGCCCCATGATGCACTGGCATTCCATTTTGTGATGGTTCTTGTCTTCTGCACAGTGCTAAAGGGACAGACACCAGCCCTTGTAACCTTAAACCACAGTTTGTAGATGAAATAATAAATTAATGGCTACTAAGACAAATAATTAAAATTTTTGTGACACACTGATAGCTTTCTTAATAGTGGGAAAGGCCATCCCAGCCTTTTTCCTTTGAAAGACACAATGAGGGGACAAAACCCCCTCACACATATTAAATAATTGTGTGATTCAATCTGACCTAGTCCTGATGCCTCTGTTTTGACTAATAAATGATAAAAATAAATTTTTTTGCAGCGCATGTGGCTGTTACAACTTGTAGATCAAATTACTCTCAACCACACTGTGGATTTTATTGTTGTTTTTGATATGTTTCACTTAAATAAAATTATATTAGGCGTGCCTTATAGGATCGCTTATAATGTGCCTTGTGTTCATGACATAATACCACATGATACCTCCATATGAACCTGAGATGAAATGATGTTTCTTTGTTATTTTTAGAAAAGATTAATCAAACATGTTTGTCACATGAGACACCAGGAAATATAGTTCTTTAATCTGCGTAAAACTCTTTTGTCCTTCCACATTTTTTTTTCTTTTTTCATTTTAAGACCTGTCTTATACTTTTTATTTACTTTGGGTTCTAGTTTCACGATATTTGAGTGTCAGACAAACCAAATTAAAAATTGGCTGGTGACCGGCATTTGTGGCCACACAAAGCCCCAATTCTAGGCCATTAATCTTATGTGAGTAAAAATCAGATGTTTATTTATACACAATCCCTACCTGCTTTTAAAAGTAGTTATTGGAAAAGGACCATTGAGTCCTAATAAATAAAGGTGTATGGCAGTTTTACAACAAACATGCTTTTTTGGCTTCATTCACTGTTTTCATGCAAGATGTTATTTTAATCAGCCCCAAGGTGCATTACTAAAACTGATTCATGCCTGAATTTTATTATACATAAAAAATTAACTTTTGACATATAACATATTTGGCCCTTTTTTGCTGACTTGATAAAACTGAAGTACAGATTAGCACCATGAAAGTAAGGCATTTAAATAACGAAAAACTGCAAGCTGTACATTAAAAGAATGCTCTCCAAAAATAATATTTGCTTTATAGGTCACTTAATCACCATCTCTATATATATAAAATCCAACATCTGTCTGTCCCTCTGTATGTCTGTCCGCTTTTCATGAGAGAACTATTTAACAGATTTAGATTGGATTTTTTCCTATAATTTCCTTGAACACTCCAGTTGATTTTGAGACTTCTCTCATTGCACTATGTATCCTAGTTCGCTTGCGGTACCGATTTATTTGCGCAAATCCGAGAGAGAGGCTGGAGGCCGAGGGAAAGAAGAAGAGTGACATCGGAAATGGGGAGCCGGGCAGGGCAGGGCCCCCCTCACTCACACTCCAGCCTCAGGGCATGTACTTTACCTCTGCTTAGCTAGCGAATGGGAGAACTACTTAAAAGATTTAGATCGGGTTGTTTTCTATAATTTCCTTGAACATTCTGGCTGATTTTGCGACTTCTGTCATCGTGCTAAGAATCATAGTTTGCTTGCAGGAGAGATATATCCACGCTTATCCAAGAGAGAGGCTGGGAGCTGAGGGGAAGAAGAAGAGTGACTTCAGGAGTGGAGAGCCGGGCAGGACCCTCCTCACTGTCGTGTTTCACTAGTACATGGCTTGAGCCGCAGAAGACAGCTAGTATTTTAGTTAAATGGCAGAGAAAAACGTTTAACCTCATGTTTTCGCACAGAATGGAGATAAAGTTTTTGAATACGCATCTATGATGACCACCGCTTGGACAACAGCAAGCCAGTCATCATCATCATCTATAAATATGCCCTCTCTTCTATTTCTTCCTTTTGCGATTTCTTCTAACAATGCTAAAGCAGGTAGTTGGAATAGTCTGGCCATTCCATGCACCATTACATTGTTACAGAATGATTATAATAGAGTGAATTAAATTTATAAACAATATGCAGTTAATTTTGGTGTATTTGAGAAATCTTGTGTCATTGATGCAAATATGAAAAAGAAGGGAAACGACAAAGAGACACTAGCACTGCTTTGACGCTGGGTGCAACCAGTTTGCAAGAACCGTGCGTACGCAAGGTAGGGGGCTATCCTGAAAATGTGTGTGGCTTTACATCAAGTTTGATTTGTACACATCTCAAAGTGTACGAGGAAACAGGGCATACACAACATTTTTGTGCATACACACTGTTTATACATGAGGCCCCTGGAGTTTCTCTCCTTTTCCCATATTGATTTTCCCATAGTCCAGGTATTTGTATCCTAAAGAGGTGAGGTAAACTGTAGTAGAACATATGAAGAAATCAAAAGAGTTCAACACGAGGTTTCACTTTATTACTAAGGTAGTATGCCGGTGGTTCATCCTGAGATTATCAACTTTGCGACACACTGTCACTCAAACAAATGTACTGTTGCTTTGGAGGTTTCATTCTATGCTAGGAATGCTAGAAAGTTAAGATGAATGCCAATATCCTTTACTCACTTTATAAAATATGTCCATTTCTATTTCACATGTACAGAAAAACCGCCTTATTACTATTGTAATAGAAACGACTCTTGCACTATCCTGGAGATGACATCAGTGCTGAGTCATCAGCAGCATCAGTTCACATTCTGTCATTCAAATGGACAGTATCTCCATTCTAGTGCGGCCACAACCAACAGTCTTTCCCTCCAAGGTTTGTATCTTTGGAATGTTGGAGGGCCTTCTGTGTCTTAGAGCTATATTTTCCAGATATACCTGCACTGCTGTGTAGTTTTGAATTGCAGACTGGAATTGTAGATACTGTAGATAGATAGATAGATAGATATATAGATAGATAGAAAGAACCAAGAGTGAATTATCCATCTTCTGATGCTGTAGTCTTAGTGGGAGAATGTTTATGTGGAGAATAATATAGATACCTGGATGGGTGTGATAGGAAACAGCAACATTTCTGAATTGAACCCAAGTGTGTGAATTTGTATTGGATTTTTTTTAGCTAGCTATACATTATCCACAATAACCATGAATGGCAAACACAAGGTTGCTCATAAATTTGCTTTATATTACTGTATCGTCCTATTTGCTAGGGTATTACAGTGGAGCACTTTAAAAAACTGCTAAAAACACATTATTTTAACATGGCTTTCTCATAGCTTCATTTTAGTTTAATCCTGATATTCTGTATATGCATGTAATTATCATTATCATTCATGATGGCTCCGAAATCCATACTAACCCCTACTTTCTCTGGTGTTCATTTTCCGCTTTTCTGTGGTGGCGATCTGCTCTGCCACCACCCGATCAAAGCACCGTGATGTCCCTACATTGATGGATTGAAGGCCAGAGGTCCACATGACCATCATCAAGTTCTTCCATGAGAACCCTGAATATAATGGGGACTGATTGAGGTCATTTATGTTAGGTAGAATGCCTATAAGGGGCTGGGTGGTCTCGTGGCCTTGGAACCCTTGCAGATTTTGTTTTTTTTTTTCTCCAGCCATCTGGAGTTTTTTTTTCTGTTCTCCCTGACCATTGGACCTTACTTTTATTCTATGTTAATTATATATTTTTTCTTTTTTCTCTTTCTTCATCCTGTAAAGCACTTTGAGCTACATCATTTGTATGAAAATGTGTTATATAAATAAATATTGTTGTTGTTATTCAAAGATGTACATTCTGTGTATATAAATAAAGAGAAGTGTTCAGATGTCAACGTTGATCACCATCTGAAAGTGAGCTATTTCAGTCATATGGAGAGTTTCCTTAACAGACCTGGTGTGACGATGTGCTAGAAATGACTAGCTGATTCTTTTGTTGCTAAACTCTCACCTCTGTAACAGCATCTCTTAGATCTTGGGAGAGAAACTCATAAACCCATTAGTTAAGTGGGTGAGGTAATACCATTGATTAGAATTGGGTCCATTTCAGTGGCTGAGTTCACTCCAGGATTAAAAACATCCATATATCATACTACATTTACATTTTTACAACCAGAGGGACACAGGCAGATTAGGTAACTTGGTCAGGGTCAAATGGTGGGCCAGTGATAGGAACTGAACTGAAGAGGTTTGAAGTCCAATCCTCTAGCCCCTAGACCATGCTATCTGCTGTCCACGTAGTAATGGGGCACTGATGTGACATTTATACAAAATGGTATTTTCTTGCATTCATTAGCCTTTTTTTCGTTTCCTTCTTACATTTAAAATCATTGCTGCACCACAAGTATTCAATCTTGTATTGTAAGTATTCAATTGCATCTTGCCACCTGCAGTAAACATACAAATAATGCAATTAGTACAATGCTATATCATTTCTAATTTTTCTGACTTCTCTATAGTATCATATAGTACAACTAGATATCTTACATGCAGAAAGTAACAAACATGTTTCCATTAAAATGTTTGACTAAATTCCGGACCTAGTGGTGCACAGCTAAGGCCACAAAAGTAAGAGCAATTTGTCAAACCCACTGCAAACAACATTGCACTAGAAGTTTTTGGGGGTGAATAACATTTCTCATCATTAAAAATGTTTAGTTTTATGTGGTAATAGACTAATAAACTATTCATCAAAAAGGAACATTGTATTTTAATATATGCATATTCATGCATATTTTCAACAATTGCATAGCTATACATTTTTATTTGAAACAGACCATTAAGTTGACAAGATCATCTAGTTTACAGTTGCTGTTGATTTTTAATATGAGTTTAAATAATAATAATACAATGCCTTAAAACAAAGAGAAATGATACTAAAAACAATTAGGGAAACACTTTACATATCTTTAACGTTAACCAACAAAAACAGTGAAGGAAAATATATCATGCTTAAAGAAAGTGCTGAGATCAATCATATTACTTCAAGGCTGATTTGAACTTCCTTCTTGAGTGGGTGGCTTAAACAAACTCAAAATCATAAGGTCTGCTGATGGCAAAACAGTTTGTTAACAGTGAAACATAATAGTCAGAAGAAAAAAGGAAGCTCACTGAGGTCACCGTAAAGGAGAGAATTGAACTGATTTGGAAATAGCAGAATAGGCCGCTTTTGGTAAAAGCTGATTGAAATATTGTATTTTAATTATGTGAAATATTTCAAGAAAGGGCTGAATTTGAAAAGCTGTTATTGATAACCTGCCTATTATCTGATGCATGTGAATCACTCAAGCTGCTTTTGACAAGTCTTTAAACACTCCCAAGTACAATGCCTTTTTCCTTTCTCTTTGACCTTTTTCAGAAGTCTGCCAGCATACCTATAGAGACTCCAGAAATTTCAACAGTTTCAAGGGTTTGCAGACACTGTCAAATCAAAGCACCTTTGTAACAACACTCTTTTGTCAGAAATGTGATCACATATTGAGAGGGCCTGCGTCCATTCATTTTGTTTTCCAAAGGAGTCTTAATTCGTCTGTCTTCTAATTAACAGACATAAATAACCTGCTATTTTCTCTGGAAAGTACAAAAGGGATGATTCCTTTTCCAGTCAGTGCTAAAGACAGCACTAGTCAATTAAAGCATGATTTGATGAAAAGGAAAAGAGTTTGGCTGTGCTTCTAATGCTGCAGCTAGTCATTTTATTTGAGTCAGAGGCCCTTCAGGAATCTTTAGACTGCAGCAGACCCATTAACAAGTATTACATTAACAAGGGCAGTTTATTAGAATGGAAGTGAATCAGTCATCTACATAATTAACAATGTGTATTCCTCCGTAGATGCCAAGCCATAACTGCCTTGCTGGGTCTTAAAAAAAGGAATACAGTAAATACAAACAAAGAGGTGATTGACAAAGTACTTTTTTTTTTACTTTTGTTTGGTTTTTTTTTAAACATGGGGTGGTCACACTTGCTGCCTTCCTTCTCCAGAGTACTGGGTTTGAGTCTTGGGCATGGTTTGCACATTCTGTCTGGTTTATGTTGGCTTATCCTTGGATACTGTCTTCAGCAATTGAAGATGAACTTGCCAGGTTAATCTGTCATTTTAAATTGTCACATCGAATGAATGAAACTTCAAAATTAAAAGCAAATGACCTGAATAAAAAGATATATATTGTGAGTGTCACAGAGGGGGATTCATGTTGGAAAGACCCTGAGATTTGGATCATCTTTGGATACTCTCATGGGAGTTGGATTCACAGAGTACATCCCTGTAGGGTTCCGTGGGTGTCACTGGGGGGCACTGCAGAGAGATATGGTCCCTACTTTGTGAGACTCCCATCTGACACAGAAGTGCTGACCCATGAGGCAGTGGATGAGGCTTGCCTGGAGAAAAGTGGCTGTAGAGGATTGTATTCAGGAACTGCTTATACTTTGATTGTGATGACCTGTTTGTTAAGGTACATTATTAATAAAAGAGACAGTATTTGAACCAGTGAACGGTGTCTTTTGTGGTTGTGTCTGGAGTTTGGTGGCACAACCCTACTGGTTACAATATATAGAAAATTAGACATCTTTTTATGATATATAGTAGTTCCTTTCATATCTATCTATCTATCTATCTATCTATCTATCTATCTATCTATCTATCTATCTATCTATCTATCTATCTAAAGTTTGTTTCTGTTTTTTTAACCTCTCATTGTATAGGCCTATTTACAGTATGACAGAAATGACTAATACTAGTAGAGTACAGTATTTTGTGCCATCTCAAGTTGACAATTGTATTACCTGTTGTTTTAACTTTGTATAGTTGCCTGAGATTATATGTCATGTCATGAACCCTTCAGGATCGATACTTGTCTTGCCTATGCTTTAGTTTTTTCATCTCCAGATGATGCTGTGTTTCATTCATATTATCTAGACATTCGATTTGTTTATTAGCCATACACTAGAATGGACACATTTCTGTCAGTTGGTGAGGTGGAACAGTAGTTGGCCTCGTTGTCTCTCAGCACTTATACCCCACTTCAAATCCTCGTTGGGGAGCTCTTTGTGAAGGATTCCATGTTTTTTGAAGTGACAGAGGACCTTGGCTTCTTTTTGTAGGCCAAAAACATACCATGACATTATTTGGTAAAGTTAAAATGTTCAGATGTGAATGAGTCTGGTTGTGTAACTGGATTGGTGTCTGCTGTCTGCTGTTGCTCGGATTTGCCCCAACTCAGCAAGGATTTAATTATATGTGAATGCAAGACTTTTACTGGGTAGGTAACAAAGTATCAATGAATGTGAGAGTTATACTGGGTAGATAATTAAAAATGTATGTTCTTTACCTTCAGATCAATCTGATACTACCTTCAGGGTTGACCCCAAAATTCCTGGAATCAGTCAATAACACAGAGGTATGGTGTAGTTATCAGATATGTCACTCAGTATTAAGTGCCTACAAGTCTGGATTGATCAAGTGCATATTTCTGCCATTTATTCAACAATTGCGCAGAAGACTTCTGTGTTTACTTCTTCTAAGCCACCAATAAAAGCTTAAATAAAAGCAATAAAAGGTGGCCATATTGGTCACAACTTATTGGAGAACTTTACCATTCCAAAAATGTCCAAAATACTGAATTGAACTACACTTACCAAAGAAACAGGTAACAATTTTAAAAGAGGGAGTGTTTTGATTGACTGTTGATTATTTCTTTATTGTCTACCAATGGCCTTTTTTTACAGTTAGCTGTTTCCTACAACACAGAATACAAGACATCAGTTTTTGAATGTGAACTTCTTTCTTCTTGACAGCTCCTTAGGTCATATAAAATTATTCTGCATTTTACTCTCTGCCTTCATATACCATACGTTACATTCAAAATTGGGAATGTTGTGCCTAGTAAATACAATATTAGACCTTTTAATGTAAACATTTTATTTATTATATCTGAATTAATTCCTAAAGTTTCCTCCCTCACTCTCCCCTACATTTCTCTATGCTGTGGTCTTGTCTCTTCTTCCTTTGTAGAATTTATCAGTAACATCATGCCATGCTTAAGTAAACATGAGAAAAATATAAGAATCTACAATATTTTAATGTGACAGTAACAATATATTACAAAATTTAAAATACGACCAGCATCCCCAATTAAGCTGAATTTGATGTGGGTGCTTAACATTTAATGAAGAAACTTTTTTTTTTGCCACACGTTAGAATCATCTTGGTTTGTGTGTAATATTGTGAAGTTGCTTCGTAAATAATAAATGTAATGTTAGCACGCTCATGAAGGAAAAAGCAACAAGGCCAGATAGTTTAACCTGAGAATACAAAGAGTGACTCCAAGAGGTATCATTATAGCGCAGAAATAGAAATCTTTGAATATCACATTGCATCAGACATCAAGGAAACACCTTTGTTTGAAGCTATTTGAGTTCCTGTCATATTGGACTGCTAAACTACTTTTAACTGCAATAGAACTATCAGTGTAACAGATGCTACTTTAAAGAGTGTGAGGCTTTAGAAATGTCTTTTTACTGTGTTGTTGCATGGGTATGAAGGCTGGAAATGATTTTTTCTTTCTTTGAACAACGCTTTAATTTCTGTATAGAGGAAGGACCCCAAAGAAGATAAAGATTATTCTTTCCAAATCAGGCAAAGGTGTATTTGGTCAGGGAAAGAAGGCGCTACTACTGGCTGAAGCCTTATATGGCGCAAAACAGGTTTAATCAAGGAAATCCTCTTATCCTTTTTTGAGCCAAGTGTAACTAATATGGTATGGAAATGCCGGCCAAAAGGTTTATTGGAGACTTAGTTAATGGATATACATACCAGTGAAAATTGGTTTAATTTATGTTTCTCCTAGACATGGATGTAACTGTTTGTGTATCACCATATTGTTTTTGGCTTTTGGAGGATACCTTCACCAGCCTCAAAGTTTACCAGTTACAAGAAACTGTAGATATACCAACTGGAAAGCCACCCCAAGATGAGAAACTGATCAGGAAGAAGAGAAGGGTTAATTCTGTCACTTTAGTGTTCATGTAAGGAATTATAGATTTACCTGCTGCCATGCCATAAGCAGGAAGTGGTACATATTGAACTCAGCCATTAGAAAATGATCCCTAATCACAGGCTAACAACTAGAAAGTCAAATAACGTAACCCTGCCAATTGTGGGGAGCACTGTGCTACCAGATGGGTGGGGCAAAAACTTCTGATGATATTTAAGTTAACATGTACTTTAGGAAAAATTCCTGGGTGGTCCTTGTAATCAGTAGAGTAAAGTGGGTGGACAACACAGAATTGATGTACAAATAGGTGTCAAAACAAGATGGTGGTGGTGTACTGCAAGTCTATAAAGTAGTACTAGCTCAGGAAATGTCAAACACCTTTATAAGTTAATCATAAGTGCATGGCGTATTCCACCATAATGTCCTAACAGGAATTACTGGGGTTCTTTTTATCCTTCAGCCATAAGATGGTGCCACATTTTATCTGAACATGCTTGTCCTCATTCTAGCTAGTTACAATAGGCACAATGGCATCAAGACAGGATTTGTTTAAATTATAGTTCAAGATCTTGAAGAGACATAACGTTTTTCACATTTTTACATATTTGCATTAAATGTTTTAGTCTATCATGCCTCTGGAGCAAGCGAATTGTTCTTTAAAGATCAATAAAGTTCTATTTTTCTATCCATCTATCCATATAGTACTGCCAAAAAAGGACAGTAGATACACATACACATGCTCTTGTTCACTCATGTCAGCCATTTTACAGAAAACAATCAGCTTCTGAACTGTGTTTGGAAATCAGAGTAACTGGAGGAGGATACGGACAACATGCAAACTCCAACCAGAAATTAAATGCAGGCCCCTGAAGCTGATTAGCTATAGATTTATCTAGAAAATTTATGATGCTGCATCAAGCAATAATTATCTTTGAAGCTGACCACCTCTCTAAGGAGGGTTAGGGGTAGGATTAGGGTGAGGATTAGATTTGCTGCTCGTAAACCTCCATCACCACCGTCTCATGGACTGGACTCCTCAGCCATCTACTATCACAAACTGGCTTGATGACATATTCATTTTGAGCAACACTAATGATATCCATACAGTTTTAAAGAGGGATAACATGTTTTGCCTTACCTTGTATTAAGAACAGAAGAAATCTGACAAGCAAGAGGAGACCATTCATCCCATCAAGCCCGTCTGCTTAGCTAATAGCTAAACTGTTCCAGCAAAGTTGCCCTATATTGTTAAACTATCTTTTCTGTCTGTCCTTTGCATACAGGTGTTTGAAATCCTTACCAGATATAAACATGAATCAAGAAATCAATTAAAAATATGTTGAATTTCACATTTCATCTGTTTTTTATGTTAGATATAAAAACCTAAATAGGACTAGTTATATTTCATGTCTTTAAACCTCTTTTACTGCTGTATTCGATTCTTACACTTGAACTCTTCGCCTCCGGTTCTTAAATCTATAAAAAGTATAAAAAAATAAGCAAACAGGTAAAGCAAAACAGTAAATTGTAATATGCAAAGATGAAATAGTAAAATATGTAGTGCATGGATATTTTTCTGTGTATAAAGAATAGCCATCACACAATCATTTTACGAGTTATTCACAAAACATGCCATTTCTGATCTTGTTGGGCAAAACAATGACAGTTAAAAATTGGTTGTCTTACCTTT
Source organism: Polypterus senegalus (assembly GCF_016835505.1). Classification (NCBI taxonomy): domain Eukaryota; kingdom Metazoa; phylum Chordata; class Cladistia; order Polypteriformes; family Polypteridae; genus Polypterus; species Polypterus senegalus. The sequence goes on along the minus strand of NC_053159.1, from coordinate 143,945,988 downwards.
AAGTGAATTCTGGAAACCTTGAACCTGACTTAATAAATTATGATAAAGTAGTCTAGACGACTTTCTTTAGTCTTTTTTCAAGATATGAAGAGACCAATCTAGTTTCATAATCATGGTTTAGATCTAATTATCACACAGGGTGCTGGTATTCAAAATCTAATCACTTCCATTGTAAACCAAACTATTTCAGGTCATTTTAAAATACTTTATTCTACACCTTCCTTAATTAAGCAATAAATCAAGATAACTGAAGAAAAACAGCACATCAAGTACTGATAATTTGAAACAAATGTAAATTCTAAAAATATGATTTGCAGTGATATGAGAAACTTTACAAACAAGAGAAAACTACTCAGGCTGTCAGTCTCATTTGTTTAACTAAAAGCTAAGTTATCTCATGCAGAAGTTTTTAAGAGCTGTCATGGTCTCTGCTTGAAATGCATAACTTGGGATTTCTGCCTTGTTCCCATGATCTTTTATGTGAAGTGCTTCCTGGTTTCCATCTTAAACGCACTCCCCTTTAATCTCTACTGGCATCCTCTGAAACTTAAAGAATTCTCCTGGATCAACAGTGTGTTTCAGAATTTTGGAGACTGCATTATGTTTCTGCTTTGCAACCTTATTTCCTGGAGCCTGTGAGAATGTTATGTTTTAAAAAAATCTTTATTAATTGAACAGAAACCTTAAGATCACAGATTAAGCATTCAGCTTCTAGATCAGGTTTTATTAAATAAAATAATACTGAACCTTATAAATCTTAAATTAATGACAGAACAGAAATACATATACTAATTTACATGATAAAATCAATGGCTTAGTCCCAATTCCATCTAGTCTGTTTAGTTTCCTTATTTGGTGTGTGAGACTGTTGAAAAAGAAAAGCCCTTACTTTAATGTATACTGCATACCTTATCAGTGGGGTTGTTGAAAATGGCCATTGACAAGGAACTTCATTAAAAATTAGTTTGGACTCAAATGTTCTTAAAAATGATAAACAAACTAGTTGTGCTACTTGTCTAAGTTGGGTTGAATTCAAGTAATCAACGTAGACCTCAGCATTAATGTTTGCAGTGCATCGTGCAATGCGTATGTCTCTGTTATATGGGATTCTTAAAAGCTGTGTTAATGTTTGTGATGTGCCTTTGGAATGACAGACACCCAGATAATTATCATTTTATTAAGGTGGATTTCAAGTGTATCCTTTCACTCTAAACTTTGAAAACACTGTAGCCTGTTAACAACAATCTTATCTTAAACTTTACATTGTATTTGGTTTAGCAGATTGCATTTTTGCTCTGACAATACAAAAGTGCCTAATTTATACTCTTAATGATTTTGAAATATTTTGTGATACAGGAAATGCTACCTTTATTATGCTTTTAGACTTAAGTGCTGCTTTTAACAAGCTTGACCACACAATTTAATTGACTAGTCTTGAGAATTCTGATGGGCTGCTACATACTCTTCTTAAGGGGTTTACATTCTACTTGTCACATCATTTTCAATAATGCAGCAGTGGGCTTCTTTATTTTTATCTGAAGTTAGATTTGTTGGCAGAGAAGGTTCACCCTTGTAAATAATATTATTTTTACCTCATTATGATTCTATTAGGAGATACCATGTACGTCCACTTCTGGTTGGTTACACTCATCTCCATTTGTTATTCCGTCTCCTATAATATCATTAATTATTGTTTTATATAGAGTGATATCGAGAAGTTGAGGAATTTTCTCTTCATGTGGGATACCACAAAAAGTTAATTTCTTCATTTGTTTTAGTATAATATTAAAATCGTTTACTATCAGGCTGCTTAATTTGTTTAGTTTCCACCCTACACTTACCTCACAAGGATCATGAATAGATTTACAGGATACAGCTTAATAAATCCTGGAGTCAACACTTTGGTTAATTGTTAGGTTCATTTCAAAATCTGGTTTCTGTGCTATAAAACTGTATATTTGTGTATCTCACAGAACTCATTAGAACCAGAGTGTTCATTGAAATCATACAATGAAATTGTTCTTTCAAACTATTGAAGGTGCCAGTGTATAGATGCCAGTGCCTGTTTACAATACAATACAATACAGTTTATTTTTGTATAGCCCAAAATCACACAGGAAGTGCCGCAATGGGCTTTAACAGGCCCTGCCTTTTGACAGCCCCCCAGCCTTGACTCTCTGAGAAGACAAGGAAAACTCCCAATAAAAACCTTGTAGGGAAAAATGGAAGAAACCTCGGGAAAGGCAGTTCAAAGAGAGACCCCTTTCCAGGTAGGTTGGGCGTGCAGTGGGTGTCAAAAGTAGCGGGTCAATACAATACAATACACAGAACAGAACAATTCCTTAAGACAGCATAATAATAAAAATTTTAGAAGTACAGTTTAACAGTAGACGATGTGACATAATTAGGTTTGGATATTTTTAGAGTCCTGGAGACCTCATCCATCTAGCTGCCTCCCCATTTGGCCATGCCACGGCTGAAACGTTGCTCCGATGAAAGGACCCCTCTTTCCCATGATTCCTGTGATCCTCCATCAGGGATGACTTTACAACAGGCAGGCAAACAACTTGGCAGGTGGGTCGTGGCACCAATTGCCACATTTGGGTACCGAGAAAAGAAACAGAATAGGTGAGGGTTAGTATTCAAATATAATTATCATGTTACTTATGTTATAGTGCTAATGACTAACAACAGAGATGCAGTATGTACAGTTAATCAGCAGCTCTAGTCAGGATATGCTAAACTGAAGTAGTGAGTCTTCAGCCGGGATTTAAAGGCTGAGACTGAAGGGGCATCTCTTATGGAAGCAGGAAGACCATTCCACAGTTTAGGGGCCCTGTAACTAAAATCTCGACCTCCCACCATTATTTTATTAATCCTTGGAATCCTAAGCAGACCGGCATCTTGAGATCTTAATGTGCGCTCAGGTTTGTAAGTCATGATAAGTTCAGACTAGTAAGCCGGACCTTGGCCATTTAATGCTTTATATGTTAAAAGGAGGATTTTGAAATCTGCCCTAAACTTAACTGGGAGCCAGTGTAAAGATTTAAGAACTGGAGTTATGTGTTCATATTTTCTTGTTCTTGTAATAATTCTTGCAGCCGCATTTTGGATTAACTGGAGGGTGTATAAAGAACAGTTTGAACAGCCAGTGAACACCGCATTGCAGTAGTCAATTTGATGTCTCACTTGTCTATAAATAATCCAGTTACACTTTAGTAAATGGAATGATAAATATGTTACCTGACTTTGTGACAGGCGGTACGGTGGCGCAGTGGTAGTGCTGCTGCCTCGCAGTAAGGAGACCTGGATTCGCTTCCCGGGTCCTCCCTTCATGGAGTTTGCATGCTCTCCCCTTGTCTGCGTGGGTTTCCTCAGGGTGCTTTGGTTTCCTCCCACAGTCCAAAGATCTACAGGTTAGGTGCATTGGCGATCCTAAATTGTGCTTGGTGTGCGTGTGTGTCCTGCGGTTGGCTAGCACCCTGCCCGGGATTTGTTCCTGCATTGTGCCCTGGGAATGGCTCCAGCAGACCCCCGTAGCCCTGTGTTAGAATATAGAAGGTTGGACAATGACTGACTTACTTTGTATAGAGAAGTGTGGGCCTTCAGAGGTTTCCTTTCTCCAGGACCACTTTTAAGCTGAGATTTTTCCTCTCTTTCTTTATAATCTGGCCATAACTTTACATTGTTATTATTTTTTTGTGTTAATTATGTACTTATGTAGAATGCTTAGGAGGTAGAATTTGGTCAGTTGGACTAGGTCATCAGAATTTTGACTTTGGCTGTGCCTTTGGCTGTGTTCTCACTACAGCTCAAAGTGACTCGTTTCAAAGTTTTACCTTATTTTTTGTTTGTTTCCAGAATTTTTGTTTTTGTTTTTTGTTTGTTTCCAGAATTTTTGTATTTGTTTTTTGTTTGTTTCCATATCTAATATAAGTGTGTACTAATATCTATCCTGAATATTTCCAAAATATGCAAAATTAATAAAAACAGCTTCCATCAAATAAAAATTCAACCTATTAGGTTGCACTACTTAACACTGTTTTCAGTGCTAGACATCCAAGAATTTGTCAACTTGTTCAAGAAAAGAAGAATAGACAACAAAAGATGGTAGCTCTTGCTTTGAGCACAATTATCATAACTGTATCTGTACATAAAAACCTATGCATTCACGAAAGGTGCCTGGACTAGAGGGAGTAAGATATGGAGGCCTTTGGTGCAAAACAGTGGATTGACTATTTCAGAATGTCGATAGGGACGTTCGATTGCTTAGGAGATGTTTGTCTTCAAGACTCTCAGAAAAATACGTTCTTGAGGCACCTCATTTCCATCAGAAAACATGTAGCAATAAGGCTCTATTAGAGGCCAATAGTTGCCTGACATTCTTACCAAGTCCACCATCATATTCTGTTTCCACAGCCACGCTGCCTTGATGCTGCATCCCATCTTTATTTTTAATACGGTGATATGATGAAAGTTGCATAAACAGTGACATAAAACAGTGACAATTTCCAGTCGATGCCTATTTCAGTATTCAAACACAGGTCAGATTCAAATCACGTATGTCTAAATCAGATTCAGTAGTACATGCAAAAGTGGTCTAAACTCAATATAAGGAGTTCTCATTTTAAGTGTTTTATTTTTACTGTTCACACTTCTTTGAACAGATTGGATCCTGTTCGCCTATGAGTGAAAATGAAGCTGCAGTGTAAAAGTAGCATTTTTTGTTATAACTAAGTTACTGAAATTGAAATTGAAGTTGGTCACTTTTACTGCTCTTAATGAAGTATGAGTGTTCATACATGTAAATTTTGCAAGGTTTAACAATTAGCTGTTACTGTAGTATAGTTACAAATGTGTGCAACTGCTCTGAACCCTATGAGTGCAATACATTAATTCAAAAATAATTTGACTTGATTTAAATGGAAAGTTTCTTTCATTTTCAGTATTGTGCTTGACAGTATCATTTTGAGTACAACAGAGACAGTCTAGTGTCTATTAGAAAGGACTAGAGAGAGAAATGCTGATTAATCTATCAGTCTATTATCAACTGAGAAAATCGCTAGACTAGTGCAATAGTTGGGCTGCCAATCTGGCCACCACCCCGTTTAATACAAAAACAGTTCCAAAACAAACGTTCCATCCATACAGACACAAAAATAAAGCAAGTTATGTGCTCCTCACACTTAAAACCAATGCAGAGTTCCATCTCATTTTCTATATTGGGTCATGAGATGACCCTGATTCCTCGGCTCCCCATTTTCATTGGCTCACTCCTGGAAGGGGTGGGACTTCTGACACAGAGGGAGAGGCGGGGCTAGGCTTCGTCTCCTGGTGACAGCTCCATGTTGTTGAGGAAACAAGAGACACGGTTGCTGTCTCCTACCTGGCAGTGTTATTACTGAGTTAATGTGAGCCATCATGAAGTCTCCAAGCCTGCATTTGTAACACTGTCTATCTATGTGTTTATTTAAGAAGCACAGGTCAGTTTCTATAAAGAAAAATACTTCACTGAATGTACTGCCTTTCTTTAAAGTGCAACTGCTACAAAGCACCGCAGGGCATGTAGTCTGCGAATGCAGTGTGCTTTTGGACACAAAATAGGAGCATCCTCTGAAAAACATGGAGAATGATAAAATATTTCAAAAAAGAAACAAAAAATGAATAACATTCAGAAACAAGACAAAATGAGCAACATAGGTGTCGAATATGTTCCTAACGCCATCCTGAATTAATGATATAGTCACTGTCAGTTCCTATTGGCTTCAAGGTAAAATGAAGAGTATTACAGTAATCTGACATCATGAGGAAAGCATAGAAAACTTACAATACAGCGAGGAGGGAGGAATTTATGTCATTCTTTCATAGCCCCTCCGAGACTCACATTATGAATTTTTATGCAGAGGCTATGCTGTCCTATGTACCAACCGGGGATTCCCCCAACTTCTGAAGGTGGTATGTGACTAATAGAAGCCCTCCTGTCAGTTGCACACCATGTCATTCATGCAGTGTGCATCACTCCCTGGGAAGTAAGCAATATAGTAGAAAATGAAGCACCACCTCTTTATCTGGCCCTATATCATTTTATTTATATGTTTATATCTACATTCATAAACCATGCCCTCTGTACTCCTCCTGTTTTATAAAATCATATTTTTTTTAGTCTGATCCTTTTATTAGTTTATTTTACCGTCATAAAGCAATCCCTTCATTAGAAATTGCCTTTCCTTCATCCCGCCAGATCACAATTTGCTTTATGTCATGAATTGCATGCATACCATTAAATTGTCTGATTAATGTTTATTATTGGAGCTCATCTGTTACTCTTTAGATGTAATTTCTCTCCGACTGTATATTTAAAGATGTTCTTGTCTGTCATGTTCATACTCAACAGACTTTTTTCTTTTTTTTTTAAATCTTTGTAACGAAGTAAGCTCACATACCTGAATAATACAAGCACGCTTTGAAATACTTAAACTATTTAATCCAAAGCCTACATGTAAGCCTTTCACTTTACCAAGAAGAGAATTTCTGCATGTGCTATTTAGTTCACACTCTTTGTAACCATTCACAGAGGTGGGAAAGGCCTGAGCCCAGGCCGAATGCATAGCTCCCAATGTGATTTCAGTCCTGACAGGGGGATTATAGAAAACAGATGACTTACGCTTCTAATTTGTGGGCTTAAATTGCAAACAGAATTTCAGGAGTCGAGTGGAGTAATAAATGGCAATAGAGGAAGCCACACACAGCCAAATCAGTATGTGGTGGTTGTAGGTTAAACTAAATGGGAAGAGACAGGTTATGATGGTTTAGTGTATTACAGAGAAGAAAGACTTAAATTACTGGAGCTTGGGAAGGTAAGATATTGCAGTACAGAAAACGACTTTGTATTGTGTGTAGTCTATAAAGACCACATGTAATCCAATAAGGAAAAAAAATAAAAAAGACATATACATGCACCCAGGTGGCACTAAAAAATAAAACAAAAAACAACAGCAAATGGCGAAGCTATTGAGTAGAAATTTGACTTTAGTGTATGATTGTTTAAGTCTGGCAATAATTCTATAGAGTTAGGCCTTGCCTTAGTGGAGTCGTCCTCTGCTTATGGCTTGTTAATTACGAAGTAAAGTTATGATCCTCTGTGCACTCCACCCAAAGAAATCACTGGAGCTCACTGTGTTTTAGGTAAAGAAGACATCCTTGACTTACTAATTAAAATAAAGTTATTATCAGGTAGGCAAAAACGTTGACGTTCAGTGGCATAGGTGCCTTAAATCATCTCCTTTTCAGATTTTGCTGAATGAGAAAAATTTCTGCTCCATCCCTCTATGAAATAATAAAATGCAAGATTTTAATTAATCTTTATATACTTAGGGCAAATCTTCAGCTTAATATTCTCTCCCCTAAGAACCACTATTGCACAGTATCTGCATTGGACGTGACATATATTTAACAAAATAGATAATAAAAAAAGGAAAATATAATCTGTATGCCATTTAACTCCAAAAAAATAAAAGACACATTGTGTCTTTGGTTAAAAATTGCATTAGGTTCACGTTTAATGCCTTCAACCCTAAGGTATTATCCTTTTCAGCTGTGTAATAATTTTACACTTTTAATTAAGCAAAACAAGAAGCTATTGTACTTTTCACCTTTTTAAGCTATTATTGCTTCACTGAAATACCTTTTTATTCATTTTCACATTGCTTTATCCATTGCAAAAGTCAAAAGGAATGGGGAACTATTGAGGCAATAATGGGCACAAAGCAGAAACCAGCCCTGGACAAGATGCCAGACCATTGCTGGGTACAATTACACACTCTTGCTGTGACAACTTAGTGCTGTTGGGGTTTATTCCTGCCTTTCGCCTTATACGGCCAACAGTGACTAAATAATTTATAGGGTTAAAAAATGTATTTTTTAAATGAATGTTACAGGAGTTAACTGCCATACGTATGCCAATAAATCTTTTCAGACATACTCTACACGGACAGTGTCTCTTAAGCATTCTCAGGCTGATAGGGCTTTGAGACTACCCAATTACTAGATTATTATTATTTGCAGCTTTGTACTGATAATACTGGACAATGCAGATTTTGCTTCCTGAACACTTTTCACTGTGTCTTATAGAGTTTGGCCTTCTGATCACAAAAATCACCTTTACATTTTCCTATCATATACCATTTTATTGCTGTTGGCTGATCATCCTATAAGTGTATATATATATATATATATATATATATATATATATATATATATATATACTTTGTATGTATATATATATATATATATATACACATATACAGTATACAGAATACAAAAATAAAACCGGAACATCTTTGATGCTCTGTAAGCAGTTGCACAGCTACTAGGAATACAGCTTGGATATAACAAGTACTGTTGTTTCATTTGCGAATGGGACAGCCATGCTAAACAGTCTCATTACATTAAAAACAATCGCCGCTCCATAAGCATTTGGTTCCGGGGTGGAAAGTTGTGGCACATTGACTCAACAAAGATATTTTTGCCTTCTCTTCACATAAAACTTGGATCAAAGAAAACCTTTGTGATAGTGATGAACAAAGAATTTTGATATCTGAGACATATGTTTTAACAAATAACTGATGCCAAGATTAAGGAATCACACAATCAGATACGTCATCAGTGAAAAGCACTTGGAAGATCTGCCAGTGGAGCCAAAGGAAAAGGCATGGAAGTCCTTCAAGGATGTTGTTGAGAATTTTCTTGGCAACTACACAGTGCCAAACTATGTCCAGCTGGTTGACACCATGCTTCAAGCATATAAAACCATAAAGTGCCACATGTCACAAAAGATTCACTTTCTGTATTAACATTTGTTATATCTCGGCCAGGGTTCTTCCCCTAACTGGAGTTCAAATGATTGTTTATTGTATGTTTGTTGTACATTTATGATTTCTTTGTATGTGTTGCTATTTCTATTGCTTATGATTTGCAGTATTCTTAATGTTTTATGTATCAGTACCTAAGCCTGTGTTTTATGTGTGGCGGCCAGCCAATCACTATCAGGAACTGCCCTCTGCCCTGTAAATCCAGAAGGTGTCCCATAGTTCATTTCAAATATGCTTGGATGTTTTGGTGAAGTTTTGAGTTTCTTCTGTGCATAGAGTTTGTGCTGAATTTTGACCACTCTTTTTGGATTCTTGTTTTGGGCCTCTGTTTACACTGGATTGCGTTATTATTTAAGGCAATATGCTCTAAGGAAATTCATTGATATTGTAGAGCTTTTTAAGTAAATTGTATATCTTCTATTTTAGAAAGTTTCTCCGGGGTCCTTTTTGTGTCTAGCCAGGGTTTTTGACAGATTTTCCCTCTGTAATGTACATTTTTGGAAGTGCTTTTGGAACTTACATGCTTTGGGTCTCCCAGCCTCAACAACACTTGGACTTCTTTCCATGCTAATCTAGTTGCAGTCAGTGACGAACATGATGAAAGGTTTCACCAGGTCATTGCAACGATGAAAAAGTATTAACAGCACAAATGGAATCTATCAGTGTTGATTGACTATTAGTAGACAATGAAACAAGAAACATCAGATGGTGAGTACAACCGAAAATCTAAAAATATCAAAATATTTTTAACTCACTTGAACAGATGCAATCATTATGCGATTAAACACACTAATTTCAATAAAAGTTAATTTCATGTTTTTCTAAATTCCTACGTGACACAGTCAATCTGAAATTATATTTGTGCTCAACTTGAAGCTATCATAATTAATGAATAATTACCAAATAATTTTTGAAAAAACTTGTCTAGTGTAATTATAGATATATTTTTAAAGTTTGTGTGAAGATGGCTCCAGCTCACCCATGAAACAGTAGGTAGGTTGAAAAATGAATGGAAATTATACATACTGATAAAGATATGTAGATTTTAATTATGGATTAGTGTCTCTGCCAAGGTTGGTTCCTGTCTTGCACCCAACACCATCAGGATAGCTCCGGTTTCCCATTAAAAATTGGACTACTGGATAAACATGCAATAAACAATTTTAAGAATCAGTAGCGTGTTGAGTAATAAGCTTTCTATTTATATCCAAAATGCCTGATATATCTTCTTCGTCATCTTTCGGCTGCTCCCGTTACGGGTTGCCACAGCGGATCATCTTCTTCCATCTTTCTGTCCTCTGCATCTTGTTCTGTTACACCCATCACCTGCATGTCCTCTCTCACCACATCCATAAACCTCCTTTTAGACCTTCCTCTTTTCCTCTTCCCTGGCAGCTCTATCTTTAGCATTCTTCTCCCAATAAACCCACCATCTCTCCTCTGCACTTGTCCAAACCAACGCAATCTCGCCTCTCTGACTTTGTCTCCCAACCGTCCAACTTGAGCTGACCCTCTAATGTACTCATATCTAATCCTGTCCATCCTCATCACACCCAGTGCAAATCTTAGCATCTTTAAATCTGCCGCCTCCAGCTCTATCTCCTGCTTTCTGGTCTGTGCAACCGCCTCCAACCCATATAACATAGCTGGTCTCACCCGTCCTGTAGACCTTCCCCTTCACTCTTGCTGATACCGTCTATCACAAATTACTCCTGACACTCTTCTCCACCCATTCCACCCTGCCTGCACTCTCTTCTTCACCTCTCTTCCACAATCCCCATTACTCTGTACTGTTGATCCCAAGTATTTAAACTCATCCACCTTTGCCAACTCTGCTCCCTGCATCTCACCATTCCACTGACCTCCCTCTCATTTACACATATGTATTCTGTCTTGTTCCTACTGACCTTAATTCCTCTCCTCTCTAGAGCATATCTTCACCTCTCCAGGGTCTCCTCAGCCTTCTCCATACTCTCATTACAGATCATAATGTCATCAGCAAACATCATAGTCCACGGGGACTCCTGTCTAAACTCGTCTAACAACCTCTCTATCACCATTGTCAATATTAAAGGGTTCAGAGCTGATCCCTGATGTAATCCCACCTCCACATTGAATGCATTCGTCACTCCTACCGCAGACCTCACCACTGTCACACTTCCCTCGTACATATCCTGTACAACTCTTACGTACTTCTCTGCCACTCCCGACTTCCTCATACAATACCACACCTCCTCTCGAAGCACCCTGTCATATGCTTTCTCCAGGTCCACAAAGACGTTATGCAACACTTTCTGGCCTTCTCTATACTTCTCCATCAACATCCTCAGAGCAAACATTGCATTTGTGGTGCTCTTTCTTGGCATGAAACCATACTGCTGCTCACTAATCTTCACCTCATTTCTTAACTTAGCTTCCACTACTCTTTCCCATAACTTCATGCTGTGGCTCATCAATTTTATTCCCCTGTAGTTACTGCAGTCCTGCACATCCCCTTATTCTTAAATATCAGCACCAGTACACTTCTTCTCCACTCCTCAGGCATCCTCTCACTTTCCAAGATTCCATTAAACAATCTGGTTAAAAACTCTACTGCCATTTCTCCTAAACACCTACATGCTTCCATAGGTATGTCATCTGGACCAACAGCCATTCCATTTTTCATCCTCTTCATAGCTGTCCTTACTTCCTCCTTGCTAATCTGTTGCACTTCCTGATTCACTATCTCCACATCATCCAACCTCTTCTCTCTCTTGTTCTCTTTATTAATCAGCCACTCCAAGTATTCTTTCCATTTGCTCAACACACTCTCCTCACTTGTCAGTACGTTTCCATCTTTATCCTTTATCACACTAACCTGCTGCACATCTTTCCCAGCTCGGTCCCTCTGTCTAGCCAATTGGTACAGGTCCTTTTCTCCCTCCTTAGTGTCCAGCCTCTCATACAACTCATCATACGCCTTTTCTTTAGCCTTCACCACCTCTCTCTTCACCTTGTGCCTTATCTCCTTGTACTCTTGTCTACTTTCTGCATCTCTTTGACTATCTCACTTTTTCTTTGCCATCTTCTTCCTCTGTATACTCTCCTGTATTTCCTCATTCCACCACCAGGTTTCCTTTTCCTCTTCCTCTTTCCAGATGTCACGCCAAGCACCCTTCTTGCTGTCACCCTTACTACATCTGCTGTAGTTTCCCAGCTGTCTGGTAACTCTTCACTGCCACCCAGTGCCTGTCTCACCTCCTCCCTAAACTCAACCTTGCAGTCTTCCTTTTTAACTTCCACCATTTGATCCTTGGCTCTGCCCTCACTCTCTTCCTCTTCTTGATCTCCAACATCATCCTACAGACCACCATCCTATGCTGCTTAACTACACTTTCCCCTGCCACCACTTTGCAGTCTTCAATCCCCTTCAGATCAACTCTTCTGCATAGGATGTAATCTACCTGTGTGCATCTTCCTCCACTCTTGTACGTAACCCTATGTTCCTCCCTCTTCTTAAAATACGTATTCACCACAGCCATGTCCATCCTTTTGGCAAAATCCACTATCCTCTGACCTTCTTCATTCCTCTCCTTGACACCATACCTACCCATCACCTCCTCATCTCCACTGTTCCCTTCACCAACATGCCCATTGAAATCCACTCCAATCACCACTTTCTGTCCCTTGGGTACACTGTTCATCACTTCATCCAATCTTCTTTCTCACCCATTGCACATCCAACTTGCGGTACAAATGCACTAATAACATTCATCATTACACCTCCAATTTCCAGCTTCATAATTATTACTCTGCCTGACACTCTTTTCACCTCCAAAACACTCTTGACATACTGTTCCTTCAGAATAACTCCTACCCCATTTTTCCTCCCATCCACACCATGATAGAACAATTTGAATCCACCTCCGTTCCACCTGTCCTTACTCCGCTTCCATATAGTCTCTTGCACGCACAATATATCAACCTTCCTTCTCTCCATCATATCTGCTAAAACTCTCCCCTTACCAGTCATACTGCCAACATTCAAAGTTCACCCTCAGTTCCACTCTCTTTACCTTCCTCCTCTCCTCCTGCCTCCCCCCTCTTCTTCTCCTTCTTCTTCTTCAAGAAGTTATATATATATATATATATATTTTAAATCTACCTTAAGTTTAACATTCGTTCAGGAAGCAATTATGGAATGAGTTCATGCTTATCCATTCAATTGTAAGTAAAACTACACATGAAGATCTTTTGTGGGAAACTTATCTCATTATTTTAAATATCTTGTAGGCTGTTATTATTGATTTGAGTTATAAAAGGGCACAGACTGTCCAAAATAGATGTTTATGCTAATATTAATGATCATTGGGATGATTATTCATGCATTTGAAGTCAAATGATTTGGCGGATTTCAGGTTGGGCTGAGTCTAAGACGGTAAATGAGGGCGAGGTCTTGCCTAATCAGTTATGTAACCATTACACAGCAAAAGAAGCACTGGGGATGAAATATTAGTCACAAGATCACAAAGCTTATACAAAAGTCAACAGACGAGGGTTTGGTAAATTCCAATAATCTAAGTGAGGTCATAAGTTTACTAACATTAATCACCACAAGGTTCTCCTGTGAAACAGCACATACAACTTTTAAAGTGTTCTAGGCACCATCCACTTTTTAAAGATGACAGTTTATAAACTGACAGATGCTTTTGGTACAAAGAAATTGAGATCTTGAGGATAGGGAACTTGATTAAATTTATTTTTCTTTACAAGATTAACCAATAATATGGTGCCCTGTTTAACTTTAAGGTTCTCACTTCCAAAGAGAAGGTGGGGTGGTGGCTCTGAGGCTAAACATCTGCACTGGTAATCGAAGGTTGCCGGTTCAAATCCCATATACGCCAAAAGTGACTCTACTTCATTGGGCCCTTGAGCAATTTCCTTAACCAGTAATTGCTCTGTCCTGGGTATGACATTAATCTCCATCCAGCCCTGCAAATAGGCTCTCAAACCTGCCTGGAGGTTGGTGGCAGAATTGGCACTCCAGCCACCATAAAATAACCTCACATTAGTTCCATTCCATCTGAACTAGTGTGGTGCTGAGGTGTTGCATGGCTGTACTTGGGTCCTAATCTCGGATCCTGACTTGATTTATCATGTGGTGGCTGTGGCAATGTGCTATATCAGTGTGTGCTCCTAACCTCTTATTTCCACAATTCTGGGTTCAAATCCTGGCCTGGTCAATACCAGAGTGGAGTTTGCATGTTCTTGCTTTGTTAAGGATTAACACTTCTATCCCTCTATCTTTTGATAGGAAATTTGAAGGACAGAGATGCTGTTATTTGCAGCTGATCCTGGCAGCAAGTTGATCAAGTTCAAATGAACACTGGATGGAACACAATTTTAGCAGGCCAAAGCCACTCAATTTAGAGTGGAACAGTTTAGAATTACACTAAAATCTCTTTGTCATTATAAACTGGATTCTTAAGATCAAACCCATGTGAATACAACAAGAGCAAACTCACTCCAGTCAGGAATCAAACAGAGATCCAAGCAACACCAGTAAGCTACACAAACCAATACTGTTAATGTACTTGCTTCTTTTGGTAATAAATAACTCAGTATATTCAGGAGATGATTTTATTGAGTACTAGGGGGCTTCGCCCCCTGCTTGCTTCACTCGCCAACCCCTGTGTTTGGTAAATCGGATATACAATTTTATTTTATTATATTTATTTATTTTACTTTTACTTTACAGCTTCATTAAAAACAATATTTTTTTGGAGACACATTGTGACAATGCAATGTATAACTGCCCCTGAGTGAATATTGTTTGTTTCTCTAATAAATAATCTGACTTTTTCTAATGTTTGTCCCTGTGATTTATTGATTGTCATAGCAAAAGCTATTCTTACAGTAAACTGTAAACATTTTAATACGAATGGCATATCACAATCTCCTTTGGTGTGTAATGTTATTCATGGAATATATACATTGCCTTTCTTTTTGCTTGTTAAAATTTGCATTGCTTCTCCGTGATCATCAATATACACCTCACCGAATCATGTTTTCTTTGAAATTAAACTTGTCATTGCTTTAACTGTTCCGGGACATACTTATTTCGGTAGGATGATGCCACTGTTTGCTGCCATATTGAACTTTCCAACGTCACTAATTCTCCAATTTCCTGTGAAGGTAGAAGGCTGAAATTTGTCAGGCTCATTCCTTACATCTTACTTACAAAAGTTAACCAGGTTTCATTTCGAAATTCTTCACGTAACGGTCATAACGGTCAACAACGTCCGACATGTTGAACTTTCTTATTTATGGCCCCATCTTCACAAAATTTGGTAGGCGGCTTCCCTGCGCTAACTGAAACCAATGTACATACTTATTTCGGTGGTATGATGCCACTGTTGGCCGCCATATTGAACTTGAATTTGTTACTTATGAGACCATCTTCAAGAAATTTGGTACATGGGTTCCCAACGCTAACTAAATCCTACTTACGTACATATACAGTATATGTCCATAGCCTGCAGCTCGGTCGCCGTATGAGGCGGCGTTGGGTCCCCCATCCCCACATTGTTGGCTGCCTGCCTATATAAGGCCATCCATCGCTCCGGTCTCTTCATTCCCTTCCTTACTTCGCCACAGGATTCACGTCTCCCTACTGATAACTGCAGCCTTTTTATTTAATCCACGGCTTCTCCGCTGTTTTATTGTTCGTTTATTACGCTTATAGTTATTGTGTAGATATTTTAGACTTAGTTTACATTGTTCAGGTACCCATTTCTTTTACCGTTCCAACCGTATCCCCACTAACATGTCTATCGAGGTGATCAACATCGATTAAATGAACTGTCACTTACCGAGTGGTTTCCATGCCCGGAGATGCCGCCTGCCTTTTACATTCTCTGTGTTACATATTGCATGGCCATATCAGGCTCAATCTTGATATCCGGAGGAACATTAGAACATTAGGAACATTGTGTCTTATGAATTGAATGACTGGGACAGGTTCAAGGTGTGGACTGATGACGGTAAAGGAGATAATTATACTACACAGGGGCACTATAAGAGTGAAATGCTTAAGCCCTTCACCTATGCTTCTGCATGTGAGTAGATGGCTGCCGCTGAATTGTTCGGTTGTCGCTTTCAAGTGTACCGAAATGGCCAAATATTTTACATTTTTGGAGAACCGTCAATGCCTCTTAAACATCTTAGATTCACAGGTGACGATTTAAGTAGTGGATGTTTATGAATGTTTCAACTCTCAAAAGCTGGATGCGAAGTTATCGATGAAGCCGGTTGTATGCTTACAACGCTGACAGATGCCAAATGTCACTTCAACACAAATCCTGCAAATATTAACGTAATTGAAACAAACCATGAAACTCAAACCGATTATGACAGCAGCAATCCTAGCTGTGAGAAAACAGTAAAAAGGAGGCACGACAGACATCGTGGTACATTTTCTGATGCAGCTAGACAGAAACAACTTCGTGACGCTGCCACCAAATACTCACAGAAAAATCCACAAGTTAATAGACATGCTGTCGCTAAATACTTGCAGTCAAATCCACAACTTCATAAAGACACTGTCGCTAAATTCTTGCAGAAAAATCCATAACTTAATAGAGACGCTGCCGCTAAATATTCTCAGTGCAAATCCACAAGTTAATACTGTGAATGCCTGTTAAACATCTTAGATTCACGAGTAGCGATTTGGGTAGTAAACACTTCGATGAATGAAACCTGTTATCTTTACAATGGTTGACAAACACGGAATGTAACTTGAACACAACACGTCCTCCAAATACGAACCTGATTGAAAGAAATAATTATAATGAAATCCTTGATGACAGCAACACTCGTAACAGTGACAAAACAATTACACTGACAATCATGTTATGTTATTTTTAAAATGTTTCCTTTTAGTTTTTCATAACTTCTTTAACACACTACTTCTCCACTGCGAAGCGCGGGTATTTTGCTAGTTATTATTAGATCACATAATGCTTAATTACAGGACATTTTATCTAACAATTATCAGTTTGTATAAGGTATATTTTGTTCCCCTCTGGTGAGAATGTAAGTAGGCAGCATGGCAGTCCAGTGGTTCATGCTGCCACCCACGGCTTCTGGAAGCTTCCTTTCCTACCTGATCATTTTTTTATGTCGTCTTTGCACATTTTCTCTGTGTCAGTGTAGGTGTTCATTTATTACTTTAACTTCCACATTTCAAAGGCAAACATTTTAAGTTAAATGTTGACACTCTTTTGAGGGTGAGTGTGTCTTGTGACGATCTGTCACCCAGTCCAGGGTTTGGAGTTCCTTCTTGGTGATTGTTGGTGGTTTTCAATCAATCACTTAATCAATCAACCAATATTTATTTTATACAGCATATTCAGTGGATTCAAAAAATACTCAGACCCCCTCACTTTCGGCACACTTTATTGTATTCTAGATTTAATTTTAAATGGACAAATTTGCCATTTTTTTATCCAGACCTTTTGCTGTGGCACTCCAAATTGTGGTCAGGTGCATCCTGTTTGCTTTAATTCTCCTTGAGATATGTCTAGAAACGATTTGAGTCCACATGTGGAAACTTGCATTGATTGAACATCACTTATAAACGTACACACCTGTGTATGCAAGGTCCATAATTCACACTACGTCAGGACAAAAATCAACCATGAAGTCCAAGGAAATCTCTGTAGACTCCTCGATAAAATTGTGCCAAAGCACAGATTGAGGTAAGAGTATTAAAACAAATGTCTAAAGCTTTGGGTGTTCCAAGAAGTGCACTGGACTCAGTAATTGTCAAATGGAAGATGTTTAGAAACAGTAGGAATCTTCCTAGATTTGGCAAACTGAGTAACCGGGCAAAAAGGACCATAGACAGGGAGATGATTCAAAAGTCTTCTGCAGAGCTGGGGGAACCTGTCGGAAGGACGACCCTCTTAGCAGCTCTCCATCTATCAGATTTTATAGTAGAGTGGTTGGCCAAGAAGCACGAAAAAAAACATTCTCTTGTCTAATAAGACAAAAACTAAACTCTGTGGGCAGAGCCCCAGGCACTATGTCTGGCGAGGACCAGGCACTGCTCATCACATATCTAATATCATCCCTACGCTGAAGTATATTACTGTCAACATCATATGGCTATAGATGTGTTTCTCAGCAGCAGAGACAGTGGGTCTGATTAAAACTGAGGGAAGGATGAATGGAGCCAAAAGCAGAGAGGTCCTTAAAGACAACCTGCTCCAAAGTGTACACACCCTCAGACTGGAGCGATGAGTCACCTATATATACTCAGCAAAAAAAGAAACGTCCCTTTTTCAGGACTGTGTATTTCAACAATAATGTTTTAAAAATCCAAATAACTTTACAGATCTTCATTGTAAAGGGTTTAAACAATGTTTTCCATGCATGTTCAATTAACCATAATCAATTACTTAACATGCACCTGTGGAATGGTCGTTAAGACCTTAACAGCTTACAGAAAGTAGGCATTTAAGGTCACAGTTCTAAAAACGCAGGACACTAAAGAGACTTGTCTAATGACTGTGAAAAACACCCAAAGAAAGATGCCCAGGGTCCCTGCTCATCTGCGTGAACGTGCATTAGGCATGCTGCAGGGAGGCATGAGGACTGCTGATGTGGCTAGGGCAATAAATTGCCATGTCCGCACTGTGAGACGCCTAAGACAGCGCCACAGGGAGACAGGAAGGACAGCTGATCATCCTTGCAGTGGAAGACCACGTGTAACAACACCTGCACAGGATCGGTACATCCGAATATCACACCTGCGTGAGAGGTACAGGATGGCCACAACAACTGCCCGAGTCACACCAGGAACACACAATCCCTCCATCAGTGCTCAGACTGTCCGCAATAGGCTGAGAGAGGCTGGACTGAGGGCTTGTAGGCCTGTTGTAAGGCAGGTCCTTACCAGACATCACCAGCGACAACGCCGCCTATGGGCACAAACCCACCTTCGCTGGACCAGACAGGAGTGGCAAAAAGTGCTCTTCACTGATGAGTCACGGTTTTGTCTCACCAGGGTGATGGACGGATTTGTGTTTATCGTCGAAGGAATTGAGCACATCTGGGACCTGTTGGATCGCAGGGTAAGGGCTAGGGCCATTCCCCCCAGAAATGTCCAGGAACTTGCAAGTGCCTTGGTGGAAGAGTGGGGTAACATCTCACAGCAAGAACTGACAAATCTGGTCCAGTCCATGAGGAGGAGATGCACTGCAGTACTTCAAGCAGCTGGTGGCCACACCAGATACTGACTGGTACTTTTGATTTTGAGCCTCCCTTCATTCAGGGACACATTGTGAAACATTTTTAGTTTATGTCTTATGGTGTTGACTCTTTTAGTGCTCATACAAATATTTACACATTAAGTTTACTGAAAGTAAAAACAGTTGAAAGTCAGAGGACGTTTCTTTTTTTGCTGAGTATACATGAAAATGACCCGAAACATACAGCCACGACAACACTGGAGTGTCTTCAGGACAAGTCTCTGAAACTGAATGGGCAGCAAAAGCACAGGCTTTAACCCCATGGAACATCTGTGCAGAGACCTGAAGATGGCAGTTTATATACACTTCCCATCCAATTTAGCAGAGCTTGAGAAGAATTGGATAAACTGGCTACATGCAAGTGTGCAAAGATTCTAGATATGTCCCCAAGAAGATCTAAAGCTGTAATTGCTGCCAATGGGGCTTCTGGAAAGTTCTCATTTAAGGGTCTGAATTCTTTCTCAATTCACCGTACACAGAACATACCATCTCAAGGAAAGTGTAGTTTGCATATACTTTTATAATCAAGGATTGACTCTTTGTGACCCTGTTGTGGAAGAGCATGGTTTATTAATAATTAAAATAATAATAATAATAGTAATACTGCGGTGGGCTGGCACCCTGCCTGTAGTTTGTTTCCTGCTTTGCGCCCTGTGTTGGCTGGGATTGGCTCCAGCAGACCCCCATGACACTGTAGTTCGGATATATATCGGGTTGGATAATGGATGGATGGATAATAGTAATAATAATACATTTTATTTATATATCACCTTTAGTAAGCACAAGTATAGGAACTATCTAACAATATTTTTTACATTTTATTTCTATTAGTAAAAATATTTTGAGATTTCCATGCTTTTTACACAGTTACAGTTATCTCATTCCGAAGCATCTCATTCTTATGAATTCCTTGCCTTTGGTACTCTGATTTTATGGATCTCAGTATTAGCTTTGGTATACACAGGTGCCATAATGTAACAGGCCAGCCTAACAGTTCACTCTAACCTACTGTATGATATGTTATTTTGTCTTGCACCCCGTCAACTGCTGACTTTGTGTATGAATCATGAGCCATTGTACAAGAGAAAGAGCACGCACACATTTCTACCATTGTATTCATGACCACTTCCTGAAAGCTTTCACTTTGATTTTATTTTTAAACTCAAACTCCACCCAGCACACAGTTCATCACCAGGTGAAAGCTGACAAAAAGTAAAATTGTTGCTGTTAAGCTTCTTTAAAGTATTATCTAGACATTTATATGAAAAGCATTTTAAAAATTGAAAACATCTACCACATTTCAGGAGTTATTAGGACGTGAAGTCAGCCTTGCTATTTTTATGTATGTTCCAGCCATACTGAGATGAAATGGTGATTAGGAGGCTTACTGGCTTTAATATTTTAGAACAAAGACCAACCTTTCAATGCCACTTTAGATGAGCAGAAATAATAAAAATGAATTACAATCAAATAAAATTTAATATTTGGCTGGATATACCTTGCATAAAATAGCTCCATCAAGCCTTTAACATACTGACATTTGTAACCATTTTTCATTTCTTCCTATTTTGAAATACAGTGTCACAACCACATTTGTATTTTTCTTGCTTGTGTTTGGTAGTTTTACTTTGGGTCACGAACCTACCACATATTGAGTGCCGATACATGTTCTTTTCTATAGGTAGACAAGATTATTCTGTACATCCCAAAAGTCATTCTGTTGCTCCAATCCTTCATAACTTCATGAACGAATAGTTAGGTTTGGATAATTAAAAGCCCATTCCTTTCTTTCATTACTTTAAATAAGATTAATGTTTGTTTTGTGTGTGTGAATAACATTTTGTACCAAATCTTTACTGGCTTATCGCAGAACATTTTAGCAAATTGTACACTGAACTGTTTTGTGAAGATAACAAGTTGTTATCGTATGAATTGGCCTTTCGTATTCTTCTGTGACAGTAGATTATAGTACAATCACTGCTGAAATGTACTTTTCACACAGGTATCACACAAAATACCTCTTGTCTAGAACAGAGTGAGGTGATACACCA
The DNA here is from genome assembly GCF_016835505.1 of Polypterus senegalus. Taxonomy (NCBI): domain Eukaryota; kingdom Metazoa; phylum Chordata; class Cladistia; order Polypteriformes; family Polypteridae; genus Polypterus; species Polypterus senegalus. Next base: position 143,924,775 of record NC_053159.1, on the reverse strand, counting down.
CCTCATAGAACCAGATACCACAGCTCAGCATGCACAAAATGAGAAAAAAGAAATGATACGGGTCACTTAGTACTAAAAGTGAAGGGAGAATTACTATAAATAACATGTAGTGTATATATGTCCCTAATAGGAGCTAAAGGGAAAGGAGTTATTGTTTGCTTTACAGGAGGCAAGATCAGATGTGAGTTTCTGCCTATACCAACTTGCTCATGAAGAGCACAAAAATAACACCACAACAACAAGAAAAAGATTCTGCCACAGATTCATATATTTGAATTCCTTGGACTTATCTGTTTCATTTAGGAACACTGTTCATGTTTATTTCCCTTATGTTTATTGATTTTGTCATTCTAATGGTGATGTAACTTGGTACAATTTAGTGATTTTTTTTTTTGATGGCTGACACCAAATTGTGTAAACGTTGATGATGCTTTATGATGTTCTTTGTTAGGCACATGACAAAGCATCATCACAGTCAATTTATTTAAGATGTCCACGTGCAGTTTTCCATATTACTGCTACGGATCACAAATCTAACCTACAACTCATGGCCTTGCTTAGGAGTAAATAACCCAAGTCAGTGGTAAGATCTCCGTATTCACTGAAATAACTTTTTACGGTTTTGCCCTCTTGTTTTGTTACATGTTTTAGTTGCTCCTTCTGGCTTTTGTCCTCAGCTCATTTAACTGACATTAATTTGGTTGCTCCTTGTTTCACCAAGGTTAATTCCTCAGTCAAAGTGCAGTTTGTTATAAAACAACCATAATATTAAAGTCAGAGGAGCAAGAATCAAATAAGAGGAATTATAGAAAAATGTGTCGAAACACACAAATGAAGAAAACTGAAAAAAAAGTTGGTGTTTGAAAACATTCTGCACTCAAAGCTTAAATTGTTTTACTTAAACCTTTGTTTAGAAGTTTTAAAAATGCTTTATATTCCTGTGGTGCTGTCATTTTCTGACTTGTTTTCTTAGCGTTTGGTATTTGAGGGCTTCAGACGGATATGCAATGTATGATATCACAAGATAAATGACATACATGTCAGTGGTGTGCAGTTCTTGGTTATTCAAGATTGTGGATATCCCTTAAGATCCTACGTTTTTTTAGAGGTTCTGGTTGTTACCTTTTTGGATTTCTGACCACATCTTTGTTTTGTCATTTGGCTTAGGAGAATGATAGGCTTAATTTAAAGGGTTTGGACCTAACTTGGCAAATCAAAATGTCTCATTTTCTAGTTCCTCTGCCTTTTCTCAATTACATAAGAACGTAATCTCAGATCTTTTTAAATGTGGGACCCCAAAATGGAACATCTGTGTTTAAGGATTGATTTAACAGATCATGAGCAACAGACTCAAAACAAACTTGTGTGAACAAACGATTTATTTTAATAGATATGATGAACCAGTGTGTCTGGTTAATGAGCTACAAGATCTTACGTTGGAAAATGTATATATACCCCAAAGGTTTTGGGGGTAGCCTACCCAGAAATAAACGGAATTGAAAAAAAAATGTTTTAATAATTTTTACTTCCTGAAATTTTAGTCTCTTTCAAAGTCCTCTCCATGTGAATGAATGCACTTGTCCCAACTGTTTTCCCACTGGTGGTAACATTTTTGGAATCGCTGAAGAGGAATGTTGTCCAATGACTGCAGCAATTTTTCTTTGACCTCCTCCGTGGTACAAAAATGCTTTCCTTTGAGTTCTTTTTTCATATGTGGGAACAAGAAAAAGTTGCACAAAGCAAGATCAGGGTGAGTAAGGAAGGTGACAAGAATTCCAAGACACATTAGTCAATTTTGAAATTTTTCTCGATAGTCCGACGACGTAATTGCATTGCAAACTTTTTCAAGATTTTCGTAATTTCTAATTGTGGAATTACAATTTATTCCACCCCAACATAAAACTTAAATTAAATTATTCACAAACAGAAATCAGCTTTCTGGACACTATCATTCGCATAAAGGATGGTACCCTTATGACTTCTATTTTTCATAAACCAACAGACAGACAGACATATCTTAGAAATGACAGTTTCCACCCAAAGCATATACAGATCTCCATCATCTACTGCCAGGCAATATGTTACAATCGTATTTGCTCAGACCCAGTAGATCGGGACACACATCTGCAGAAACTCTGGACAGACTTCATCAAACAATGATACGCTCCCAAATCAACAGACCTACAAATCAGGAGAGCTACGGCTATACCCAGAAAAAACCTTCTGGAATACAAAGGCGCAGAGACCAAGAACCAGGTCCCACTAGTTGTAACTGATCATCCACATCTGGAAACACTTCGCAAAATTATGAAAGAGCTTCAACCCATGGTACAGAAAGACAATAAACTGAAGGATATATTCCCAGAACATCCCCTCCTTGCATACAGACAACCACCAAACCTCAAACAATTGATTGTCCGAAACTCTATGTGTGGCTGGGCAGCAAGTGGCACATCTCCCTTCCTGCAGAACAGGTGTGGCACCTGTGCACATATCTACATGACAGATCAGGTAGTTATACCACATTGCCAGCAGGAGCGTAAAATAAAGATTGTTCACATGCAAATCTGCTAATGTAGTCTACCTAATCATGTGCATAAGGTGCCCCAACACAGGACTGTATGTTGGGGGAACTGGTCAGACGCTGCGCCAGTGAATGAACTGACACAGATTTCATATTAATCAGAACAGTGTTGATCTTCCGGTGGCAGCACACTTTAACAGTAATGGCCACAGAATAATGGATCTGAGGGTCACTGTGCTTATGAGTAATTTCAAGACCCAACAGGAGTGGAGAGAATGGGAATACAAACTTATGCTTAAATTCAACACTCTACAAAATGGTCTGAATAGAGACAAGAGTTTTATGACCAGATATGTGGACTAACAGACTGATTGACCAGCTGACTACATCAGTGGCCTATCTTACAGACAATGCACTTCAAAAAAACCTTACAGGACTTTCTCTAGTGATGGTTATCTTATCTCTACATTTTATTAGTTCATTGTTCTCCTCTTTCAGAGTTAATTCATCTCAGGTGTATTCACTTTGCTAACATCTGAACAAAAAGGTTGTTAAGATGGAAGAAAAAAATCACTTTGCTTTCCTAATATAAGCTAGAGTATTTTTCAGTTTCTTTGTTACACCTTGCCTGATGAAGGGGCCTTAGCTGCCTCGAAAGCCTGCATTTGTAATCTATTTAGTTAGACAATAAAATGTGTCATTTCACCCTTCTTTCTCCTGTATAAATATATGGCTAACATGGTACAACACTCTACTAATTGTGGAAGGTCAACCACATCTTGGTTGATCTTCAAGTGACATTTCCCTTCATTTGAAATGCAAAAACCACTCGTAGACCTGTGTTTTATTTAAAGCATCACTACAGTTTCAGCAGTTGTTTTCCCTAAGAGAAAACACAATTTAATTCAGACTCGTTGTTCTTTATGATCACCCATCACAAAAACAGCAGAAAACGTTTAATAAGCACCAAGAAAAACCAACACAGCATGGCGTATGCACATTACAGAGTAACATCACTTGGCAGACTACCACAGAATACTGTAAGTATGCTACACCTAGCAGTGAAATTCGCAACTAAGTCTAGATTTCATGCTAGTTAATAAAAATGGGCCCTGTATCAAGTAAACATGAGAATGAGTTATGTGGGTGCATAATGTAATTATAGTGCAGGGTCAGCTTAGGCTAGAAAGCCCTGTTTAAGAGTTTAGTACACGGTACTGATAATATGGCATTTATAGACTACAGCTGCAGAAAATTTTATTAGCCCTACCCTGTTATTACTCCGATTTCACTGAAATATAAACCAAGGATGTTCTCGATGATGGTACACCAATTAGTGCACGTCTGTAAGAATATACCTCACTTCCCATTACTTGCAATATTGCCTCTCATCAGGAGTTAATAAGTTATAAGTTCCTTTATACTTCACTCTTCATCTACTTATATTTGGGAAGCAGTGGCTATAGAAACATATTCCAGTAATTGATGCCAATGAAAAGCCATTGTACACTGGGCATTTTTTGTAAAAATTATTATTTGACCACCTTTTAATGTAAAAGCATTACCCATTTTACCTGATAAATATTGTGAATGCTGAGATGTATTTAATAAAATCAAATCTTTAGATTTACCATCACATAGAAACTATGACTGTCCTATTGAATTATTGCTCTCCTTATACAAAAGATATATGCCTGACGTAAACCTGAAAATGAAGCAATACCTCCAAGAAAAATTACAGATGGTTAAATAAAACCTTCCCGTATTCCCACTGACATTTTTTTCTGAGAAAAAAATGTTTGATTGTGTCCTTGTGCAGATTATCATTAATTAAACTGAATTATGATAAAACAATAACTATTTCCTCATCGCCTCCTTATCAAATCAGGTTACTTTATCCATGGTCTTTACTAAGCTAGACCGGCATATTGTGTTTTAACACCTCCAATGGATATTGTGTCCTACAGACTGGCTAGTGCTCAGTCTTTTGTAAATGACAGTTTTCAACACATATAAGGTGTCTTTGTTCTTGTCTCCATAGATGAAGTCCTTATTTATTTCTAATGATCTTCAATCTCTTGTGCAGCATTTGAAGGTAGGTCTCAAGTGTGTGTGAGAGATACTTATTTGTTCGTCAAGTTGGGAATTTTCATGGATATACCGAATTGTATAACTTGTAAAGGGTTGATGACCAATCTTAAGTAACAGCAAACTTGTACTAGAAACCACCTGGAAATATAAAGTATTGGTTCTGCTGGTTTTGACAATAATTATCAACTTTTATTAACCATTTAGTTCAGTAATTACCCCATTAACTAAAAAGTTTAAAAAGAAATGTTTGGAGATCAGAAGCACAACAGACCTTTGAACATGTAACATTCTTTTTCACAACAGCTCCTGTTTTTTGACACCCTGATGAATCCTTGGAAATTATTGTAGTAGTTGATGCATCAAGTATTGGAGTAGACACCATAGTGATCCAGAACCTTCCAGATACAAGAGTTATATATCCTTGTACTTTCTTTTCTAAAAATAAAAAATAAAAGCAAAATTATGATATCGGAAATAGAGAATTGTTAGCCAATAACACAACACTGCCTTCAGGATATATCTTTTTTACTTATCTTAAGAGCCTGACTGTGACTGCAAACAATGTTGGACAAAATTGTCCCAAAATAACATCACATAAAACAACAATAAAATAATTATAAAAATGAAAAAAAAAAAACAAGTCCAAAAACAGAACAAAATGAATTCAAATGAAGTAGAAAAAGGGCAGAAGTATCTCTTAATATGTATCAGTATACTGCTGCTGGATTATGTGAATTTCCCCTTGGGATTAATAAAGTATCTATCTATCTATCTATCTATCTATCTATCTATCTATCTATCTATCTATCTATCTATCTATCTATCTATCTATCTATCTATCTAATATGTATCATATGAAATCCCAAAAAAGCCATCATAAAGCAATAACAGATAATGCCACAGAAATTAGGCACTGTCTGGGCACTGATGCTACAGCCTATTCAACCAAGCACTCATATACTCACTTAATCCAATTTGGGGACTCTACCTTAGAATGAGTAGGGTGTAAAGCAAAAATGGACCAGTCACAGGGCAAACATCTACTGTTAAGCTGCTCACAGGGAAAAACTGTCTGAGTAAAGGGAACAACCAAGAGAGGAAATGGTAAAGAAAGCCAGAATCAAAGCCGGAGATCTGTCCTGTCATTTGTCACAGCCAAAGTGGAAACCAAGGCATCATTGGGGAATGCAATAGCATAACTCAGGAACTAGGAAATTTAAAGTATTTAAAATATATATGCACGATAGATTTTTTTCAGGTTTTTGTCAGGTTATCCACTAACTCCGATGCACCCTTTTTTGTAGCATCATGTTGCTGACGTTAATTATATTACTTATACAGTAGAGGTGTGCTCCATAGAAACTGACATTCTGTTGTGCAGATGCCAACTAATAGCAAAAATCACAATGGTGACAGAAATCATACATATATATATTTAATAACTAAAAACAACATTAATAATAAGAAGAAAAAATGCAAAATATGTAGCAAAGTGGTGTAATGGATAAGGCTTTGCACTTCAAATGCTGAGGATGTGGGTTCAAACCCTGACACTGTGAGCAAGTCACTTTACTTGCCTGACCTCCAATTGGAAAAACAAAAAATCAATGCGATCAGCTGTATCTCAAATGTTGTTTACTTTTCATTGGGTGAAGGAGTCAGCCAAATAACTAAATAATAATAATGCAGCACCACAAAAAACTCCTATTTTGATATAACCATTGTCAAGCATGCACATCGGAGGACCTCCTCCAAGGCTCTGCTCAGAAGAAAAGGGGTCCTATCGTTAACACTGTCATCTTCTTCTTTCCCCACAGTGCTGAGAAGCTGCCCTGTGAGGTCAACTGACCCAACGTCATTACTGCCACAAGGAACCTGCAGGACAGAGCACCACTACCACAGTGGCCTTGGTTAATCAGCCTGGTAAGTCTTATTTGGTCACCCACATAACAGGAAGCATACACATTGAAGACCATTGCCTTTTGAAGTCTCAGGCAATAAACGGAACAACCCTGTTGGTGCCCCAAATTTATTTGCTTTGCAGACTTGTAATTCCTGTACTTGCCCATACTGTATAAGGTGAAGGTGAAGGAAGCGCCCAGAACACACAGAATCATAACACCTGCTGGGGCAAGTTTAAAGTTGCTATTCCATACTTCTTAGGCAACCCAGAAGTAAATTGGAATGCACAGAGAAAAGCCCATACAGACACAGGGAGAAAATACTCATTACAAACAGGCAATTAATCAAACTTGGGACTTGAACCAAGGGCACCACATCTTACATATAAACGTCTACGCGTGGAAGTGTGTGTGTCTGTCTGTCTGGCCCGGAAGTGCGAGGCTACTACAACTTGAAGCTCACAGAGCCGGTAAGGTGGCCCCAAGTTAACAAGTTGGAAGAAGAAAGCGATTCTGTTGCCAATGTAATTCCACCGAGAAAAGAGAGAAACTCTTACGCAAGCAATACGGTATTAATGAAATTTAAGAGAGAGACAACCCAGAGTAGTTCCTTTCAATCACAATTCAATTGACATCTCTACATTTCAATTTTTTTTTTGATGGTTTCAATAGTTTCTAGGACCCACGGGCTCACACAGCTAGTGTGTTATATAGCATGGTCAGCTCTTGTGCTGCAAATATTTTTATGACAAAAACTTAATAAAATTTGGATTTTAAACCTACGATAGCCGCACCATGATTCATTATTATATTATTATATCATACTATTTTTACTACACCACTTTTTTAAATTCACCCAATTTTCACAAATCTTAATTACCTGCATTGACTTCACTGTGAATATCATGTACAATTATACTGAACTACAGGCAAGTGACTAATTATACAGTGGTCCAAAAGTGGGATGTGAAGTTATAGCCTTGTGTTGCCGGAGACATTTGGCCACAATACAAGTTCTTTTGCCATTTCAGTTTTCCTTTAGAAGTGATGTAAATTACTGTAAAAATCAATACAATTCTTGAATAGTCTAAAAAGGCTCTCTGATATCGAGACTGGTGCCGCATTTCACATTCCACTTCAGATCAGCACACATTGCAAACTGAGCTGGCTTTGTCTCAGGCACACTATACGGGGTTACAAGCCAGGTTTTAATGAAAGTGTGAAAGGTGTTTGATTCTTATTGCTTCTGTCTACAGGCTGATGTGTGCCTCCTGGCTCGCTACACATTTACCAATTCAGTTTACTGGGTTTAGATAAAAAGTCAAATTCAGAAATATGATTTCTGCAGCTTGAAATAAAAAAATGAAAGGCAATGCAGGGTGGCTGTATCCATTAAGGTTAACACTATGACAGGTGTGCGGCACAGTCATGCAATTAGCAGAACACTAGGATTCATGAATGCAGTACAGAACATCACGTAAAACGGAAGGTTTAGAAAACACCAAGGAAGTGTGAATCATGCAGGAGTTCACAAGTTCAGCTATGTCCTGCGGTGAGTTACCAGGCTGGTGGGAATCCAAAAGGGCGTCAGTTTGTGGCTTGCGTCCTTCAGGAATGGAAAGGAAGGGGTGGGCGGCGGGTGAGGGGTGAAGGATTTGGATAAGCGGAAAAAGGATAAACTTGTGTCAGAGCTCGGAAAGCCAGACAGAGTTCAGAGCTGAAAGTGCCATCTGCAAGTACCCCTAGTCAATAAATCACTTCAGAAAAGTTCAGGACTGATTACTTCTGCACTAGTTAATGTCTCAGGTAAAAGTAAAACCTTTAAAATACAAAATAAATGACCAAAACGTATTTAGCAGTAGTTTTAACGATGTGCCCTTTTTAAACTGATCTGCCTACAAATACATTGAATCCTTCATGAAGATCTACAGCAAACTCACAGACTAAACTTCATACTCCTTCTCTTCCTCTTCTTTTGTGAGCAATAGACTATGGTTTTAAATTGAAATAATTACCTAGTGGGTTTGATAAATAAATGGATGGATGAATAAATACATTTCATCACCATTTAAGTGTGGTTCACTTTGATATAAAGGTGGAAGAAAGTGTGAAGCCATAGAAGCAGATGACAGAAGCAAAGGTCAAACCTCAGCAACAGAATGCAAGTAAGACCACAGAACTACTTACAAATAACTTTTTAAAGTTTTCTTTATTTTCTGGAACATTCTGTATATCTTTATCTTTAGGTGAATTCGTGCTGTCCTCAGATTTCAGGACAGGGTCACAGGGATTAGCATGGTTGCACTGATATCTCTTCTTTACTGCAAAAAACGCACTTGCAAAAACTAGACAAAAAACTTTAAATGACAGTTGTTTTGTTTTTATTCAGCAAAAAAATATATGCAAAATTTACTTGACAAGATTTCTCAAAGCATACTCAATAGCTGTAAATTCAAGTTTTTTGACACGTCAAGAATTCTTACAATAAGGAACACACGATTTAATGTCATGATATAAATACCTTTCACTTGCTTCGATCTCATTTTTTGCAGTGTTGGTGTCCTTATTTGGTTTACTTCATCCTTGTTAATGACCGTCAATGTGCTGGGAAACAGAAGAGGCTCAAGGCTGGGTGCCCCAGGGCAGCACAGATGCTTGTTGTGTTGCTTACCTTTATGCAACTAAAATTGTGTTTTGCACAAATAATTTACTGAATGCTATAGTTCTGTGATAAATCCTGTGGCAGGGGCATTACCATTCTTGTCTGTTGTAGGTAAGACATCTATGCTGCATGCATGCCCAGTGTAGTTCGACAACTATGTCATATTCATTTGGGTTGTGGACAGAGATACCATCATAAATGATGTGAAAACGCTAGTGTGGGTGAAGATTGTTTCCATTTAAAAACACCATTTTTGAAAACGTAGTAATGTGATGGTAGCCTCAGTCAGATAGAGCCAATTCCCTAAACTTTTCTTTATACATCCATGAATTCAGTTCTGAACTTGTTTAATTCTGTTAAGAGCAGCTGGGGCTGTGACTCTGTCCTGACAGTTCTCTCTGCAAGGTAGAAACCAGCCATGGATTGAGCCATCAGTCCATAACAGGACACACTCACATGCAACCTCATTGTGGGCCGCACTAGCGGCACCAATCATCTTAGCCTGTATGTTTTTAAAATGGGGTAGAAGCGAATTGGAGTTTCCAGTGTAAAATCCATTCAGGCAGTGCCTGGTCCAGAAACAACCATTGCCATAACTCAGGATCCCTGGACAGGACAACAGGATAGCAGTTCATCAAAGTAAATTCTCATATCCACTCAGATGGAGCCAGTTTAGAGTGGTTATTCACTCTGTGTGTGTTTATTTTATTTATTCTTACGTCCCGATCACAGATGTAATATTCTTACTGTATGCTGCCACATGGCAATGCCCTGGATGGCGATGCTGCCATTCCATAACTCTGTTCCAGGGTTTCCAGTCTGTGTGGCAGTCAGCCCATTGTCTTATAATGAGGATAGAAAATCACCTGGTGAGGCCAAAGGGGCCAAAAGGAAAAGCTTTTGTCTTAGACGTAAACTTTCCACGTTCCCATCCCAGGGTTTTTTTGTTTTTTAAATCACCAGTCATTAGTGGAGCTACAGTGGGAATAGTGAGGCCCTAAACGTGACCTGAACCTTTTCAAATATGAACACGCCTTTTGTTTTTGCACCCTGTCAAAAACGGTCACCTAATTAAACCTGATATCTCTGGCTGAAGAAAAATGATTCGTTAATGGTTCTTTAGGAATTTACTTAATGAGTTTAGATATCCATTGTGTGGTGGTGGCTCCTGGAAGACAGCTTTAAAAAAAAAAAAAGACCGGTCAAGCGAGCGTATATTGAGCCATGGAATAAGCAATCTGACGTGACTCTGGGCTAAATAGGAAAGGTGTAGCTACATCCCAAAATAGGCTGCTGGATTGAAGCGGTTCATTAGCGAGAGAGAGAGAGAAAAAAAACCCTCCCCGGAACCCACACAAACACACAAGACATGCAAAACCCCGAAGCATACAGCTGAATAAAGGCATCCGGCGAAACGCAAGTGTGGACATCTCTCAGAGTCTGAACACCTTGATCAGTTGGAGCTGCTGACATTTGCTTCAACAAACACCAGTGGCTTTCTGCTCTGCCTTTTTCATTAGTTTTTTTTTTTTGTTCATTTGTATAGGTTTCAACTCTCTTTCTTCTCCTTAGTCTAGGGAGAGTGAAAGAGCTTGTTAACTAGCAGAGATATTTTGACTGCAAGATGCACTTTGGCCACTTGCCTATGGAAACAATGTCAAAGCATAACCTGGTGTAATTGCCACATTTGCAGCCCAACAAGAATTCTTTGCTGGGGTTCAGCCTGGCAAATATCAAACGGTTGGGCCTTTTCTTCTCTCTTGAAAAGAATGCTGCAAATTAGACTTTCAGTCAAAACAACAGTATTTTCAAATCCCTTGTTATTTCCTTGTTTATGTCTTCAGTAGTTATCATCACTAAAAATAAAATTGCTCTGGAAAGTATTAAAAGCGTGCTATATAGTTATATCCGTTTTATAATGCTACTGTTTTTTATTTTGAATTAGTGAATGTATGGGCGGGGGTGATTATTGATGAAAAAGTACACATTATGTTCATATTTGTATGCAACACTTCTGCTTTCACACTGTGAGGTGAAACCAATAAATTGAAAGATGATAAAGAAAGCACACACACACACACAAATTACACACACCCAGAAATAATTATTTTGTTTCTACTCAATGCATCTGTTTCCTTTACTTCAAAGTTTGTGATGAATGGAAAACAAATACAGAAATTAGTCAGTTGACTTACATATCGTAAAAGCTGCATGTGTGTTTTTCTTTTTCAGTTGCCATCATTTTCAGGTTTTCCTGTCAATGTTGTAACTGAATTAATTTTGGGCAGAATTTTGAAAATTGGGAAAGGAGGAAAAGAAAAAAAAATCCTTCAGCAATTATACTTGACTATGTTGATTAACATCTGGGGATCCAAATGCCCCGCAGTCATCTCACTGTGGTAAGCTAATCAGACGATCCATCTGGCCAGGTTTGTGGTGGTCCTGCTAAAATCTGTTAAATGATTACAGTAAAAGATGCGTTAAAATAGTTTGCAATCTGCTGTATTTTAATAATAATACAAGAGAAGTAAGTGGCAACACTTTTGAACTGCTAATATTCTGTAAGATACAAAGGAACACACTGGAGGTTTAGGTTTCATGATGCCTGAGGGAAAAAAATGGCATATTCAAATTTAATATACTGTAATATAGACATAAAAGTTAGATAAATTGCCATTGCTAAACTGCCCGTAGAGTGTGTGTGTGTGTGTGTGCGTGCGTGTGTGTGTGTGTGTGTGTGTGTGAATGTTTGCCCTTTCAAAGACTGGTACCCTGAACAGGAATTGTTCCTATTTAGGGCTGATTCTTGCCGGGATTAGCCTCCAGCTGTGATGCTCCCCTGCCCTGAAAAAACAGATTGAGAAGATGGATAAATGGATGGATGGACCAATAATATAATATAATATAATATAATATAATATAATATAATATAATATAATATAATATAATATAATATAAGATTTAGCTGTGCTATCCATCTAAGAAATCTAAGTAATCAACGTAGACCTCAGCGTTAACATTGGCAGTTCACCAAGCAATGCATACATCTCTGTAATATGCCATTTGGTATGGGATTTGTAAAAGCAGTGGTAATGTTTCTGGTGCGCCATCTATTGGAGTTACAAATGCAATGCATTTTATTACTAATAATGTTTGTTATGCCCCATCTTTTGGAATGACAGAGACATATTAAGGTGGATGGCACTGTGACTAGCACTGCTACTTCATGAGGTAACAGATCCTGTGCTTGATCTTTGTCCTTGTAAATTCCCACCATTTGTTTATCTCCTATTGCTTCATTTTTTCCTCCCTATTTCTTTAGACATGCGTCTTAAGTTAATTGGATATTCCAGACTGGTCAGGTGTGCTTCACTTTCCAGGGCTGTTTTATGCCTTGTGCCCAGTGCTCCTGTTATGGACTCTAGTCCGCTGCAATCACAAATTAGTTTAACTGGGGTTGAAAATGTTATGTTTTATATGTAAAGGTTTTGCCAAATTACAGACCACCATTCAGCGAAAACGTGTGCATACAAAGAAAGTAATTCAAAGGAATTAATACACTTTTTATAATTTAATTTAACACAATTTAATACAATTTTTCCTTTTACAATCCACAATGAAACTGTATTTTTACAGTTATGAAGACCAAGTATGTGATGATTTTCACAGGTATTCCAAATGCACCTCTCTAAAGCCTATAGTCCATTGAAAGTGAAAAAGGTGCAGGTAAACAGCCTTATTAAATGATGTTTATTAAGATGTGTTTTGAATACTGATATTATTACACTAATTCTGGCCATTTTTGCAAGTTCTTATGTTATATAATAAAAAATGTGGATCATTTTTGGAGTCAGGCAGTGTATATAAAAGGTACATAAATGGTAACTATGCCTTTGTGTTATGCAAATTCATAATAAAAAGGTGTTTTAAAGGAAAGAGTTTGCCTTGCAAAACTGAGAAGCCTATATACAGCATATTGTATACTGTAAATGAACAGGAGCAGGGTTCTTATAAGGTTACCCAGCTGGCCTAGAGAATGAGGTCACTAACACCCTTTTTTATCCCATCAGTAGACAAGAGGACAACTTGTGGGATGAGTAGTGGTATCATTTCTGGCTCCACCAGGGAAGTCCTGCCCATTTTATCCCACAGCCTAATTAAGGGGCACCGAAATTCCGGATTCATTAGGGTGTTCATGTCCAAAGAAGACGTAGCTCCACAGAGGAGTCGAATTCTTGAGAAAGACTACCTAGCAGTGTACAGGAGAGATGAAATGTCTATGATATTGTTAGGACTACTTTTTTCGGTTTTGTTTTTGTTTCATTTTGTTGCATTAAATGGGGTACCCGGCTGGTCCCTAACCCTTTACCATTTCTCTGCTGTTTGATTTCTTAAAATAGTTATATGAGAGATTGATGTATCTTTTACAAGGTCCCATTTTGAAAGTACATGGGGGAAGGATTTGAGAGCTACATGGTAGTGACACGCTGAACTCTGAGCTACCATCATTATATACAGTAGTACATAATGTATATTACAGAACCATATGAGGAATGGTAACCCTTACCTAACTCTGCCCACTATTATGATTTAAAAAGTTGTTCCCAGGCTAACCAAATGTGCAACACAGCTTCCTTTATTTTATGGAATCTTGATTTGTTAGATCAAGACAGTGTCTTAGGCATGAATGCATCACTACTAGTCATAGTAAAGCCATGAAGCGCCATACTGAAGATGTACGGTCTAGAATGTTAATTCTCAACCAGCTATATTGATATGACAAATAAAATCATCTTAAGAAGCAAGAGTAAAATGTAAAGTGGATATTATTAAAATATCCATAAGAACGAGAAAGTTCTGTAGTCACTAGGCACTGATCATTCAGGGGTCCTGTCTTTGGGCATTGAAGCAATCCATGTGTATGGGGGACACCTGCCTGGTCAAATCAACTGAATCTTTCCTAGCGACCTGGCACTGAAAACAACAGTTTTGCAAAATGAACAAATACACAAACCAATGAATTTATTAATGAGATGCCCATAAATTTATGCATGCCAACAGTTCTAAGTGGATAAGATATGTAGTACTTGTGTGTTTTCCCGCTGATACAATATACACATTTTATTGTTAGGGTCACATTTGTCAATCCAAAATGAATACCATTTGTGTTGTGTAGCTTTTTCTAATGTACTGTTGTGTTAACTGAAGGGGGGGCTGTTTGAATTTATCTTCTTCATTTTGATTGAATATTGAACCCTGACACACATATGCTACTTACAAAGAAATAACATTTTTTTTACTCTTTATTTAACAAAATAATGCATTTGAGTTTATAAACAGAGCATAAAGTATGTGTATGCTATTTTAATTAGTCAACTGCACCTTAATAATGCATGACTAAATTAAATTGTAGCAGGAATAACAGAAATTTTCCTAGTGATGTTACCTAATCAGATGTGAAACAAAAACAGAGAATCTGTGCTGACCTAGTGGCAAAAGAAATATCCCAGCAAACTTGATTAATAATTCATAGCCCAGCTCTGTAGCTAGGACTTGATGGGGCAAATGAATTCTTAGTTAACAGGTTGCAAAATCTTAATTAAACAACATCATTCCCTACCTCAGCTGGATTAGAGTTATTTATGTTTACTACCTCGACATACTGACTAATTTTTCTCTGAAATTTATCCCATCGCAGACCTGCTTGCCAGTTTGGACTTTTATTTTGGAAACCGGGAAGAGGCACAACACAATTTAAATTGGCAAGGAAAGCAAATCTACTGTGGGACGAGAGGGCCCGCTGATGCTAACAGCATTGTCTCTTTCCCTAGTTGTCACCGAAACAAAAGTTGTCTGGTTTGATGCTTTCTTTTGGTTCATCTTGTTTTTTACATTTCATTTTACTTTACATTTGCTCTCTAAACAAATATCTCTCCGGGCTGACAAATTTTGCATGCCCAGTAAGATAAAGTTGCATATTTTTGGTGTGTTTTATGTGAATGATAAACCTTTAGAAAACGAGTTGGAAATGTTGAAATAAAAACAGCATTTTCAAATGTATCCTTGCCAGTATGGACTAATTCTTTTTTATAGAATGAACATATATTTTAAAAAATCTCTCCTTTAGTTGACACATTTCCTTTTTATCAACTTCATATCCCAGATTTCAGTGTCAGAAGCGTATCGCAGTTTGTGTACTGTGCATTATTATATATGGAAACACCAGCCTAGTCAATACCTTGACCCCAACAAATGGTACGAATTAAATTTTGTAATTGAAAGCATTAAAAAGTAACACAAATGTCACCATATAGTCCATGCAACAACACTGCAAGCCTCTGAACCCGATGCCTATTGGTAATGAGCAAAGCTAAATGTACTGTACAAACAACATCCAAAGAATAAAGGAACCTTGGAGGTGAATTGGGGCTTTGGCTTCTATTACGGAAAGATCCCTCCAGACGTTGTTTTTTTCACATGTGACTTACAGGTGGACAGCACATTTTCTTTCAAGATAGACGGGCTGGCTGGCAGTGTTATAACTTTACACTGCATAGTCGTGTTATTCCTGAATTTAGATTTTCCACTATGTCAACTTATCGAGTATGTTGAGAACGGTATGGCTTGTCATTTTTGTTTGGCTGGATACATTAATTTCCAGTTTCCAAGCAAATGGCAAATCTTATCCATTGATGAGATTCAGCATCAGCCAACAGATACTCCTCCACTATTATTAATGCATTATTTTATAAATTGATATACTTTAGTACTCTCCAAGGGGAAACTGTCTTTTCGCTTGACCTTTGGAGGTTAGGGAGCAGGATCAGCTGTTGCGCAGAGCACCTCGAGCAGTTTTCAGGTTGCTCATGGGCCTAAAGGTGTGGGAACCCTTCTGGCAGTAATGGGATTTGAACGACCAACTTTTCAGATTCCAGCACTAATCCTTAGCCATACCACTCCACCCTGTATGGAAAGCTGTCTGTTAAACTCTGGACTGGGTGCCCACAATGATCCAGTTTAGAAGCAGAAAACAAGCCAAAACTTCAGCTTTCAATAGGATAACTGCCACACGAAAAGATTTTATTGTGCAATATTACACAAGAAACCAGTTATATAATAATAAATAAAACCATAAGCTGTTTCAGTCTGGATATCTGTTTGCTTGGTAATCAACTGATTTTCGCAAAATTTTGCTTGTCCCTTGCTGTTGGTCTGTCTTACAGGCTATATGTCGTATCGGGAAGAAGGGTTATAATGGAAGGGATGCAACTCAGAAAACAGCTCAACATTGTGTGGCAAATACAAATCCTATCAGGCAGCATGAGTGCACTGGGACAAGGATATTGTCGTCAGCTCATACAAACTTTGGTAGTGGCCAAAGCAGAAGGTACCTACAGAAAATTCTTCTTAATTAATTTGGCATTGACTCGTAATTACAACTTTTGTTTAAGTCTTTTTATCTCATTGTGGGCTGTGTTTAACTATGTTAAATTCCTAAAAGACAGTTTTTCCCCGGTTTATTTATACCCATGCAATGCCGGGTACTTTGACTAGTATTATTATACAGCCATCTATTCCATTGCATCTGAACTAGTGTGGTGCTGAGATGTCACCTGTTGCACGGCTGCACTCGGGTCCTAATCTGAGATCCTGAGTTGGCTTGTCATGTGGTGGGTGCGGCAATGCGCTTAATCAGCGCGTGCTCCTAACCTCTCTCTCTGTCTCCGTTTCATAGTTGTGATGGAACTGCAGCCTACCCTACGTTATCCTTCCTGCCTATCTCCAGACTGAGGTTGGAATAATGCTGGAGGACTTCTCCTACAAAGCTTTCCGTTGTGTAAAGTTTGAGGGCCATACATAGCATGATTCTCTGGGGTAAACCCTGTTTTTTCAAGACCCCTGTTCTGATTTACAGCAAGGAGTGACATGCAAAGCTTGAATTCCCGAACACCATTGAGTTCATTATATCACTTTTATAATGCTTTACAGCTTAGCAGCAAACATAACTTTAATGTTTACTCTGAAACTGACAGCCAAACTTGAACTTCTAACTTCTAATTATAAGTTAACACCTCCCCATACCAAAATTCCAACCACATCCTCGCCATCAGTATGATCTGGATGGAAAGTTCCACAATTTTATATTTCCATTCCAACTCATGCCAGTTTTAGGAGCAAGGCATGAACCAACCTTGGAGAAGGGTGCAAGTCTATTGTAGAGCCAATTTACATTCAAGGTCAAGTTAGAGTTCCAGTTTGTTTATTTATTGTTTTTATTGGTTTTGTTTATGTTTTTGTTTCAACTGTTTGTATTTGTTCTGTATTTGCTGTTCAGCGCTCTGTGACCTTTTGTCTGTGAAGGGCGCTATATAAATAAACTACTACTACTACTACTACTACTAGAGACACCTGATACTTTAACGCACACATCTTTGGGATAGTAGAGGAACAATGGAGTACCAGTGACAAAACCTCAGACACACCGAGAATGTGCGACTTCCCCATACAGAGCATTGAACGACATTTGGATTTGTGAGGTAACAGTTTTAGATAGATAGCATCCACTGAACAGTGTCATCTCCAGACAGAGGAGCAGCTTCAGCAACAGACTGCTGTCACTGTCCTGCTCCGCTGACAGACTGAGGAGATCGTTCCTCCCCCAAACTATGCGACTCTTTAATTCCACCACTTCCATTATACAAAATTATTGTCTGTTATACCTGCATTTTTATCTCTTTTTAATTTAATATTGTTTTTTATCAGTATGCTGCTGGAGTATGTGAATTTCCCCATAACCTCAACTCTACCGTTCCAAAGCCTAATGTACATACGTTATTTGACTTCCATAAGAATTTGCTTTTATCTAATTCAGAAACACATAAAATGACACAACATAAAAGCTATGCCTTGATCTTTACCATCTTGCTTCTTGTGTGAAATAAACGCCTGATGATATTGGGACACAGGATGTATAGACTGTCTTTGAGTAAAAAATATAAAGTATTATTTAAACTTTACTGTACGTAAGGTTTCAAATTCTGATTTTTTAATATATGGTTATTCTTCTTTTCTGATTAAACAAAAAAATCAGCTCAGGAAGACTCATTTAAAGAGCCAAATGGAAAATGCATATGGTTCTTTTAATTAATGAGAAAGAAAAGGAGAGTGCAGTGATTTTGCGACCCCACTCATGTTCATGCTTTTGCCTTAGTTAAACCAGTTAGGCATGTTACATTAGCCATTTGAATGGTTTATGTACTCATACCAATTCAATTATTTGTTTCTCAGAGTCAGCTTTGGGGGAAGCCTAGGAAGGCACTCACATAAATTCTAGCTGTTAATTTCCAAGTAATGCAGTCGTAGTGATCATTTAAGACAGTACAATTGATACTGCTGTCAGGAATGATCCCTTTCTAAAGGATGTTTTTGCAGAACATCATGGTGACACTTGGCTCAGATGGATGTCCTTGCTAGCTTTTGATTAATGTAATGTAATAAAAGAAATGTGGGCTAAAATGCCTGTGCACGTCTTGTTAAGAATATTTGATTCATTGTATGAAATTCTCGACAATTCTTTTCTCTTTTCTGTGGCCACT
Source organism: Polypterus senegalus (assembly GCF_016835505.1). Lineage (NCBI taxonomy): Eukaryota > Metazoa > Chordata > Cladistia > Polypteriformes > Polypteridae > Polypterus > Polypterus senegalus. Next base: position 143,906,001 of record NC_053159.1, on the reverse strand, counting down.
TTTATCATTTCTGTCATGAATCAATAAATATGAAAGAGATGACACTTTTAAAGTCCTTTTCCCTGTTTGCTATTTCAATAACATTTTATGACTCTCACACCTAGCCTTTGTAGATTTGTATTTTGAAGATAATATTTTTATTTCATCTGAAAGGTGATAGCATTATATCATAGCTTGTCAATGCTAGCGTGTCACTCTGTGCTGCCTGCAGTAAATACAACACTTCTGTTTAACGGTGAAGTGAAAATCCGTGTACAAAATAATATAAAAGTAGCCTGCTATTAGGAATTGTGAAAAGGAATTGTTTCAAATTGAAAATTTCAACCTGAATGGTTTTTGTACATTTTCAATTCACCTGAGAAGACATACAACATTTGTATTGTTCTGTACTCAAGGAGTTTGAACATTCACTCTCATTCCATGACTCTTCAGTAAGAGTGAGATTAAATTCTCTTGATACAGTAAAGAAACAGGGAGAAGGCACTTAGTGGTGGTCTTCCAAATAATATATTGGTCATGAAGACATAACCTTATTTGGATTCTGAACCAGCTACACTAGGCCCAATGTGTCTCCCACAGATTTGCAGAGGGTGTTCTGAGAGAGAAAATGAACTGATTTATTACTTAAATGTCTGCTGATCTAGGTATGTCCTAATGTGCAGTTTTGCTGCAACCTTCAAGGTACCAGTGCAGATCCCTAGCCTTACCTCCCCACCCTTTACAGAAAGTTGCCTGTTAAACTCTGGACTAGGTGCCATTTTTCCCACTCACACTGATCCAGTTCAGAAGCTGTTTTGCTGGTAATGAGGCACAAACAAATCACAATAGTAAGGCTGCAAATGTGAGAGATCAATAAGAAGTTACAAAATAGAAATTTAAAAATAAACACTGCTCTTTTTTATAGCGTTGCTTAAAAGCTATACATAAACAACAGTTCAAGAAGAATTTAAAAACGATGATATGAATTCCATCATAATAGGTCTATAAGGTCTTAATCTGTTCACTTTTCTTCTCAGACGTATTCTTTAAAAAGTAATTCATCTCTAAACTGTCTGTTTTCATGCTATTCTCTCATTGGATGTCAATTTCGATTATTTTAAATATTATAAAATATTTATATATAATTTTATTATTTTTATAATCAACTATATAATAAAACACTAATATCTGTGTACTTGCATGTCCAATCCCTCCGAGCAATGTGATTGGTCAGTTTCACTTTAGTCTAATGGGCCAGTTATGCTTTATTTGCTCAGTGCTGGAAATGCAAAGATCAAATCCTATTTGTGAGAATTAAATGGAGAATTTCAATTACAACAAATCCAAGAACATATTGACCAATGTTAGGTCACTAAATAGTAATGACGAGATAGTAAGTATTTTCAAGAATATGACTGCTGTTTTCACAGTGGGTGATATGGTGGTGCGTCTATTAATGGATGTCAAAAAGCAGAGAGGAATCGAGGAAGGCACTTGAGTCTGACAAGAGAGTGCAAGAGAGGTTGAGACACATGAGGATACCTAGAAAAGGTGTAAGAGAAACACCACAGATACATTTAGGGCTAGAGAGCCTGAGGCACACAAAATGGCTGAGCAGAGGTGCAGGATTAACACTGCACATACAAGAAAGGCAAGTCAGTCTCAAAATGACCAGCAAAGAACTGCACGATCAGCTGTGGATATTCACAGGCAAAGACAGATGGTAAATAATAGAGCCCACACTTACCTCTTGGCATCATACAACCATAACTATGATGTGGAACAGTATCACTGTTGAGTGATGAGCAGCGAATGTGTATATTACAAGACCAAGTAGTTTGAGGAAGAGGCAACAGGGGTATATATAAGGTGCTGTCGCCAAGGGAAGGAAGTATTCATATCTTGACATGTAACCATAGACAGTACTATCTCTCTATGATAAAAAAAAATCTTGGAAGGGAGACTAGGGAGACGAGACGTGATGTTCTCGGAAGACAATTTGACGTCCTGCGAGAGACACATTAATGTTACGTGATACAAAGCAGTGAGACAACATTTAAAACAAGTTCACGGACATCTAACCTAGCAAACAACGACAAGTGACAAGCAAAACACGCAGCTCGCCAGCAGCAGCAAGCCAGCAGATGATCCAACCGCTTCTTCTTAGCATGCGTTCAAACCCCTTATTCACAATGCGAGCAACATTATATGTCCTGCGAGAAAGAGATTTAACCACGCCTGGGGCTGGAAATAAAGGACAAGTACAGGATTGTTTTTACAAAAGTTTTAAAGTATAAGTGAAAATAATGCATATGTAACAATTCCCATAAAAATAACAATCTCTTTAAATTGTATATCCGGTAAACCAAACCCAGGAGTGGGCAAGCGAAGCAAGCAGGGGGTGAAGCCCCCTAGTATATATAAAAACATCATTTGAAATATGCCATCATTTTTATATTTGGGTGTCTGCAAGGTAGATAACAAAGGCTGTTGTATGCAATGCATTTATAGGCCTATGGCATGAGCAACCTGTAAAACCACACTGGATTTGCTAAACTTGAGGCCACTTGTAAGAAAATTGGAGGGGTTACCTAAAATAATGCCTGTTTTGGAGCTGACTCTTACCTGTGCACAAAATATTAATATTATCAGTAGTAGTAATGTTTATGTAACGTGTACAAATGTTGTTGGCAATGTACAATACAGAGACACAATAAACAAATATGTAATCAGAAGCAGAACTTAATTTTTATTTATTAGAAATCCAAAAGTATCTTATCTGTCATACTCCTTCTTCCTGTTTCTAGGGTGGTGGGCAAAGACTGTGGATACTGTTTGGTAAAATATGTCATGAAAAGCTTTGATTCCATACAATGCTTTATATTTTGCCTCCCTTTCCTTAGCATGGTCCTTCTCGTTGTTGCACTATCTGCTTTCTTTTTGATAAGTTTCTATTTTGAAGAATAATAAGGATGCTGTACTAGTAGACATGGGGCTTGACATGTCATTTTGTAGCCACTTTTGTAATTGTTTTTCTCTGTTACCTTGTTAACTGTTTACCTATTTACCAATACAAGACTGAACACTTTCTATATATTTTCTGCTACACCTTTTTTATCCAGAAGTACCTTTGATCTGCTTTTTTTTAAAGAATAACTAAAGGTGACTAGTATATCATGTTGACTTTGAGTTTTTTTTTCATTCCCATTTACTTTAAACAGGTAAAATGTGACCTTTATTAACAGAATAGAAGAGAAACTCATCCAGGTGTAAAAAACCCTGAGTCACATACCTAATGTGTTATCAACTGATTTACTTTGAAAGGGAAAAAAAAGAAAAAGAAAAGCCAGCCTACACCAAGGATACTGTATTAGGGGGTGATTAGAGCTGCTGCTTTGAGGGTCCAATATCTTTCTGTAGTCACATGCCCAGGTGTTTTCTGTGTGGAGTCTCATATGTTCTATTTGTCTCTGCATGTATGTTTCTGTCATATGTCAAAGATATGCATGTGAAGTAAGTGTTGAGTCTAAGCTTGTGTGTGTGTGTGTGTGTGTCTTGTGATGGGCACATTCCCCACCTTGCCCTAGTGCTACCATGATGAGCTCCAGCCTCCTGTGACACTGAATTAAATTAAGAAGGATTGTGATTGTTAAATATGAATTTAACTGTACCTGTGACACAAAACTCCACATGACATTAAGTCACTCACCCTGCCATGTTTTAACTCCAAATCTTTTCCACCTAACCTTTTGTGACTCTGAGATTTGGATGTGTGTTGAATAGTTTGTAGATTATATCTGTGTGGATATCCATTTTCTACCTGTAATGCACCCAGTGCTGCTGGGAGAAGCTCCAGTTCTATAAACTTAGGCACAGCTAAGTGGATTTGAAAATGTAATTCTATGTTCAGATCTTATCCTGGCACTGTCCTGTGTGGACTTCACACATTCTCTCTGAGTCTGCCTTTTGTTTTCCTCCAGGTACTCTGGTTTTCTCCTGCCTCCTAATGACCTGCAGGTTAAGTTAAAGTGTGTGTGACAGCATATCTTGTGATCAACTTGGGTTCCGCTGTTTGTCCAGAGCTGCCAAGGTAGACATTGGCTTGCTGCAACTGCTGGAGTGGATAAGTAAATGAAAGGATCAGGATCAGAATCACCGGCAGAATGAAAATATTGGGGAAAGTGAAAACGTGAAGGTAGCAAAAAAATACAAAAATATAACATAAAATATGTGCGCACCTTTGAACAAAGCATTGAGAATTAACATTAATACGTGTACAGCAATGCATCTTGGGTACAACACAGTAAAGTAATGAATGTGAACAAATGAAATTAATAACCTTTATAATCATATTTTAAATTGGACACTGAACAAAGATTGATTTAGCTTTAATTTTTTAGTATCCACGCTATTGTCATGTGCACAGAGTACAGTGCAATTACTTAATTTAACCAACCTGCAACATATCGTTCCTCTCCAGTAACATGTTTTTTTTACACAAAGAACCATAGGCACATGGAATAAGTTAGGCAGCAGGACTTTAGGGACCTTCAAAACTCGACTTGATGTTATTTTAGAGGAATTAAGTGTAGAGCTTTGTTGGACTTTATGGCCTATTCTCATGTAAATTTTTGTAATTATTCTAATGTTAAACAACATTGTATTAAAATACATAACTTTATTCTAATCAATCAAAAACTCAAATCAGCTTACCTGTTGTACTCCTTTCCAAAGTGCTATCTGTCAGCCAATGCCTTGGTTGCTACATTCTTAAAAATAATGGTTCAGTAATGGCATTGTGTGACACAATATGGATTGTGTGATTCCTCATACAGCCATTGCATGACAAAGAACGATTTCATTCTGGGAAGGGTTATTTGAACATGAAGTTTGCTATTTGTGCTTTGAAAAAAATTCCTAATATGTAGAAAAAGAAAAATCTTTAATGTGTGGTAGGATACGTAGCTGGACACTAAGAGATTAAGAAAATCTGGATTTAGGCCGTGTTTTACTCTACATATGCAGCAAGAGTCCTTTTGAAATCATGAGCCATTGCTATTTCACAAATTCATGGGGATCTACTGTATGGAGCCTGTTATGGATCTAAATAAAGAAAGGTTCTTTTTGGAACCTTCATGTGGATGGGTCTTTTGGGAGCCCAAAGAAGAACCTCTGAAGAACCACTCTGGCACCTTTATTTTTAAGAGTATACCTACTGAACTATTACAGTGGCATATCCAAGTTATTATTATGATTTGTAAGAAGCTAATAGTTATTATAACAGTCAAATAGGCTTCACAAATTCTCTTAGAAGAAGTCTTCTGGTTTTTCTAATGTATAAACAGATAAAGACCCCATAAAGAAAAGACAAAGTCAGTTTCATTAGGATTATGATGTTGTTTTGAAGGAATTAAAAAAAGTAACATATAAAACACAGAAAGGACACAATTTAGAGAACATAACACTTCCACTTCAGAGTGAAATCACACTTACTTCTATATTTTTTGGTGGCATTTCATCTGTAACATGTTGTTGTAAAACTGGCTGTAATGTGCAGCCTCAACCCAGCTTGCTCGAGTGCCTGGGCAAATACAATATACAGATTGTGCTAAATGTGTTTGAGCACGTGTGGCACTTCTCTCATTATTTGTGGCATCTCCTTTTGAAGAATAAATACACTCACAGTTATTATTATTATCTTTATTATTATTATTATTATTATTATTATACTGTTTTATTGCATTCCCAATACCCGTTCCCACTCAACACTTTGCTATCAGAGTGCCACTTCTTTTTGGACTTTCTATCCTGCAGCTTCTCTGACAATTTCTGAAGTACCTCCAATCCAAAGGAATACTCATTTAAAAGTCACCATTCATGCAATTGCGATTGTGAGCTTTATTGGCACTTAGAATGGCCTTTAGGTGAAGATGGACAGAACAGAAATGATTCTGTCAAGTGTTTTCCGCCCTGTTGCTAATGCTGTAATAATTGACTGGATTTCATGATACTGCCATACATGTGAATCACAAGGATGTAAAAGGTTCATTTACTGTGGCTGCAGATGGGCAAAGTGCTGGCTTGATTACATATTAGATGCAATATGTGAACAAAAACATTTAAACTTGCGTAAAAAGCAGCTTAAGCACATTATTCTTTTTCAGCTAGTCACTTCAGTGACTTTTTTTTTGAAGTTTGGTCAAAATTAAATGCACTAATTGTAAAGTTTTTAGTCTAGATAAATCTGAAATGTAGGGCTTTATGGAAAACAGACCTCCTTTTTGACTTCAGCTGAACAAAAGGAATGTGGAACTACATTAAGAAATAAGCACTTTTACTTTTAAGCCAAGAAAAGAAAATGGCAGTATCAGTCAAGCTGTATTTTAAACTAAAGTTGTTCTGAAAAGGCAACTAAATGAGACTGAGTGCCTAGGGGGTTGAGGGAATAGCTAACATTAATTTAGGGGTTTATTATTGGCAAAAAGAAGGCACATTATTGTAAACTGTTTAACCGTTACTTGCATGTGCAAAACTCAAACAAACAGCCAGAGCTAGAGGAAAAAATGTGAACAAATGGTCCTTACATAATTCAAAAGCATTACAGATGTATGTATGTTAATAAAACTTTACTTTGTATTCAGTCTGGAGAAAGGAACAAAATGTATTCCCAGAATCTCATAGGTGTGATCCAGCAGCAGATACTGTATATAGGCAGGTTATTAGAAATTACTTTAACAAAAACAGATTTTTCTTCACAGAAAAGATTGCTAATTCTGTTCATCTAAGTTCTCCAAAATAATAATGAGCCAAGGTGTGAAGGTCCCCAAAATACAACTCTCTACCACACTACTTATTCCTCGTGTATTGGGTTCCCTATGTGATGAAAACATTATAATGTTTGTATGAAACCAACCTTTAAGAAGTGCTCTTACTGAAGAATGTATTTTAAAGTAACAGCTGGAATCCACTTTACTAATTCCTTTCATACATTTAACAGTTCAATTATGTTGTCTTTTAATCTCTGTTTCCATAAACTAAAAAGGTTCAGCTTCTTCGATCCTTCCTCATAGCTCATACCTCTTAGTCCTGGAATCTGTCAGAAAATGCACAGAGTATTTGAGTCAAGGCCTCACAACTGTGTTATACAGATGAAACATAACTTCTCTTGACTTGTGCGACACATATTGTAACCTAACATCCTATTACCTTACTTTACCACTTCTGTACTCTGTCTGTATATTGACAGTGAACAACAACAACAACAACAACATTTATTTCTATAGCACATTTTCACGCAAACAATTTAGCTCAAAGTGCTTTACATGACGAAGAAAGAGAAAAAAGACAAAATAAATAATTAAAATTAGGGAATACTAATTAACATAGTATAAAAGTAAGGTCCGATGGCCAGGGAGGACAGCAAAAAACAACAAAAAAAACCCCACTCCAGACAGATGGAGAAAAAAAATAAAATCTGCAGGGGTTCCAAGGCCACAAGACCACCCAGCCCCCTCTAGAAGAGTCCATTATGACTCCTGGGTCCTTCTCATAAGGTACTCTCAAGTTTAAAACCTGTATATACGAAGCTAACATTTTTACTTACAACATGTTATAACTTACATTTATTTACATTAAATTTCATCTGTCACAAATCTGCCCAAGTCTGTATTCTGTCCAGGCCCAACTGTAATAATATTTTGGTATCATCTGCAAGCTATCAGCTTATTATTTATACTAGCGACTGGGAGCCCGATCGAATCGGGCTACAAATTCAACGATTGTGAAATCCATACTTTCTCTGCAAAGAATTATTTGTTTTGTTAAGTCCTTGAAATTATTTTGTTATCATGGCACTGATTTGTGGTTAAAATAGACTTTTTTGGTCGCCGTAAGGCACGGGCTGCTCGATTTCTTTCAACCCGTGCTGCATTTGCGGCTGCTCGGGCTTCTTCAGTGGCTTGTGCACAGCTGGCACGATGTCTTTCAGCATTAGTAGCATTCTGTAGCGCATGTTCTTCATCTGTCCTTTGTGTCCGATTTGCACAATTTCTTTCAGCATTAGTAGCATTTGTAGCCGTATGCTGCTCATCCATTTATTGTGCTCGTTGTGTACGTGTGGTCGCATTAGCAAGTCTATGTTCCGCGTCAGTCATGTGACTTCATTTCCTACGCATCCTTCCTGGCTCTTGTGGCTGCTCAAGGTATTGTTGCGAACACCATACATACGGATAGTATCAAATTATATATAAGGATTTTTTAGCCAAACTATACATGAAAAAGAGCAATAGCCTAAGAAGTGATCACTGAAGAATAACCCTTCCAACATCACCTAATTCTGAAAGGTTTCCTGTCATCATAACACTTTTCTTCCAGTGTTTAAACCAATTTTGTACCCATCTACACAATGTGCCCAGAATACCCACTTTTCGTAGTTTGATCTCTCGCCCCCTCAAGTGGGACCTTGTCAAAAATCTTTTGAAAATCAAAATAAAAATATCATATCAATCTCTCTAATCAGATGCTTCTTCCTAGAAATCCAGGATTCCAGCATATTAGGGAAACACAATCTGAACGGCATCAAACTATCTGCTAATATACCTGTTGTCGACAGGTGATTTTCAATCTTTGCCTTAGTAATTTTAACATGTCACATGTTAACCTTAGCCAGATCATCTTTTTTACATAATGGTATAAGATTTGCCAGCTTGAAATTCTTAGGATTTCCCAGTGTGCTGTGATCTCTAAAAATTATGTCTCAAAGGTTTTATATACATATTCAGTAACCTCCTTGTGCACTAAGTGATAAATGTTATCTGATTTTGGCGATTTGTTTTATTTCAGCCTTTTTCATCCACACAGCACATTTAATTATATAGCACATTTTCATACAAATAATGTAGCTCAAAGTGCTTTACAGACTTTGTGCCAATCGATTTAAACACACCCGGGGTAATAAAAGATAAAGAGTAGATGACAAAGACAGCTGCTGTAGAGGCTTTTAATTGTTCGACGTGCCACTCGAGGTGCAGATAATGTGGCACGGCAGCAGCAGCAAGCCATTGTATCCCATTGTATCACCTTTTAAGAGGGGATTTCGGAGGAGTGACCATGTCTATTTGGGGTGCACTCTTCTTCACAACGCGAGCAGCACAGACATGAAGTGGCTGACGCGTAGTGCAGGCTGGGGGGGTTGGCGAGCGAAGCAAGCAGGGGGCGAACCCCCTAGTATATATATGTATACATTAATATATATGTCAAGATGGAGGTCTTTAAAAATGAGATATGGTCAGAGCACTGGGAGGACTGAAAAAACAAACAAACAAACCAAAAAAAAAAAAACTCCAGTTAGGCTGAGGGAGAAAAAAATCTAAATCTGCAGGGGTTCCAAGGTCAAAAGACTGCCCAGCACCCACTAGGCATTCAACCTAACTGAAAAGTTCATTATTTATTCATTCATTTTACTGCTGAGCGGTTATCAGCTTTATTATTAGTGAAAACTTCAGAAAAATGTGAATTTAGAGTGTTGGCTATTGTCACTGCCAGTTTATTTTAGTTCATCTGCAGAGTTCCTAAAACACTCCATTTTCTGCTTCACTGTTCTTGTAGTACTAAACTACTGACAGGATCGGTTTGGGTCACCTTTCACCTTATCCATAATATGTAACCTTTTTTAGCATATGTAATATCCCTTTTCAAAAATTGCTGTAATGGTCTCATAAGTTCTACAGCTGCCACTGGAGTTATTTGCATTTGTACCTTATGCAGCAATTTTTTTACAACTTCTTTTACTTCTTTTTTATGCACCGCAAAGTTACTTTTAACTTCTTACTGTTTCTGAATTTCAGGATGAACATGTTCTGCATTGTACATAAAACATTTTTATATCTGCTCCACTGCTCCTCGACTGTCTCTGCACTTAAAACATTGTCCCAGTTCTAAAGTTACACTTAATGGTTCTAGTTTTTGAATATGTGCTGTGCCAAGCACTATGAAATGTACTATATTATGGTAACCAGATCCTAACGGTTCGATTGTTATCTCCCCCCTGAATTCTATCTTGACTTTTACAAAATACTAAATCTAGACCGGCTTCTCCTCTCATTGGTGTTTTAACTTACTGTATTGAAAACAGTCACTGATTAAATCAAATAACTCCTGTTTATTGGTGTCTATATGATGCCCCATAACAAGCTATTTATTCTCATTTGTAGGTAGGTATACATTGGGGCCCTACACTGCAAAAAAATGCATATGCAAAAATTTGACAAAATGCAAAACTTTAACTGGGAGTTATTTTGCTTTTATTTATCAAAAATATCTGCCAATGGGATAAGCAAAATTTACTTGACAAAAATCATAAATACAATTTTTTTCATAAGTCAATAATTCTTACCATAAGGATAACACGATTTAATGTCATGATACAAATACTTTTCACTTGCTTAGATTTCATTATCTGCAGTGTACAATGGAGCAGTGTCCATCCACGGTTGGCTCAACAGTTACTGTACACAGAATGCTTCTGCGATAGGCTCTGAGACCCTAAACTTGGATTAAACAGTTTGATGGGTGTAGGCGGATGAATGTTGAATGGCCTTTTGTGTTTTATTGTAATTAGATTCTCTTTATAACAGTGTACTGTGACCTGAACCTCTGCAATGTATTAAAATGTATTGAATGTAACTGAATTTAACAAGAACCCAGGTACTGCTTTACTCTCCGACCTAGGAGCTATAAAAGATGTGACTTGAAATTACCACGCTGAGCCTGTGACATACTTTGAATGCGTAACCGGCAATGTGAAGATCCCAATTGTAGAAATGAAGTGAATGAAATGTGCCATTATTCCTAATGGGGCACATGATTAAATAGAACTTGGGGCTGTAAAGATTAAATATATAAAATGTTAGTAACCATATAATTGTCAATATACTATATACCCTCTATTTAATACACCTTGTGGTTCCAGAGTCCTGGATTTGAATCCTGGTCCAGCCATTAACTTTGAGAAGTCAGATTTTATTCCAATATTTGTGTTGTTTTTTGTCTGGGGATTTCTATTTTGTTTGACTGGGAACTGTAAATTGATTGGCTTCTGAGTGATTATGGGTCATGAACCTGTGTCGTTTGTACAACTGGTTCCTATCTTGTACCTGATGCACACAGGATATACTTTGGCTCGCTGAGACTGCGGACTGGAAAAAGCAGACTCAGATAACAGATGGATATAATGACTGTGAAATCAATTGCAAAAATGTAGTTGCTATTTTTCTGAAATATTCCTCTCCCCTGTTCTATAAATAAAATTATAAAAGAAATTCCCACACTTATTAATTTGCATATATCTCTCGACTGGAGATTGATACAGATACTCATTTTATGTTGCATTGGTGTAAAAAACAGTACCATTATTTAGGGCTTAATGTACTGTGTAGTGTAAAATGAATCTTGTATTAGGTCCATTTGAAGAGTTAAATACACGAATTAACACAACGTATAAAAGGCAACTGCACACTGTAAAGCATTTATTATTTCATATATAACAGCACTGTAAGATACATTAGCTTTGAAGTGATTCTTAGTGACCCTGACACATTTTTAAAGTTAACAGATGAACACTTTTTGTTATTTTATCATGTCAAGTGGCCTTTTCTAATTAGCCAGGCTGTTATATTTTTTAATTGGTTTACATTAATGACAGATTCCCTGTGCTTGTTTTGAAATTTCAGATAATGGCCTTAATCAGCTTATAGAACAAGCCTGGGGTCACTCTAGGTTTTTTTTAAACACTCCAGCTATAAGACCACCTTCCTAATTTTAATACCTTAGTAATTGTACAATATAGTGTATTTGCACCCAACAGCCTTTTATTTAATAGTCAATACATTTAAATTTAATGCCAAGATCTTCTGAATAGGAAGTTCTACGTTTGCTCAATTTTCAGCTCAGGGACTTTCACAAACAGGATTTGGTTCAGGGAGTTTTCAGTATAGATTTTTATAGTTTTACAGGATTTTACATTTCTGCTCGAAAGAGTTGCTATATACGTAGGTAATGCGGCAGAAGAAACCTGAAAACACCGAGGTGCTAAAAAGGGCTTTAACACAGAAGTCACTTCTGAATTTTAGCAGGCGTGTCACTGTAAATTACAGAACAAGAAACGCAGTCTTGGCTTCCACATTTTTTTTTTTACATTTTCTAAAGAAGTTCACATTTTGTTAGCACCATTTTTAAATAGATTAGGGTGGTACTGTTTTAATTTTTCCACTACACAGTATGAAGCGTTGCCGGTATTTCTTCTTGTGTGCATTTATTAGTCCCAGTACATTCACTGTATAACTTTACCTAAACACTTTGTCATTTTTGCAGGTAAAATCCTAATCACCTCTGCCAACAGAAATGAGATTTCTGAGCCATTTGTTCTGAACTGTGGAATTAGTTTAACATGAATGTGTAAAAAACTCCAACGCCTTGTACATCACCTGACTGTCAGTCGGTTACCTGGTTTGCAACGCTTCGGCAGAGGTCAGGTATTTCAGGTGGACTTATTTATAACCCTGTTAATCTGTTTCTAGAATGAAACCAGTGGTGCAGTCTTGTTACCTTGGAAGCAACAAGTACAAGGTACACATTTCCAATTAACCTTGTGGATGTTTATTTGAATGTAGGTGAAGCTTCTTATAAATTAAATTTCAGTCCATGAAAAGTGAGTACATTTGACATTCTGGAAACAAGATAAATGAAACGCTTTTAGTAAATGAATGATCTCTTTGCATATTTACGCAGTGGCTGTTGCCATAACACAATTGAAATCAATCAGTCCATATTTCATAGAGTGTCTTTCAAAATGAGCACTGTCACAAATAGCTTTACAGAGCAGTTAACAATAAAGTGGCAGGTGAATCAATGCAGTGAACACTGTAGGCAGTAAAATCGACAGGACAGTACATCACCAAAGTCAAGGATAAGACAAAAGGCAGAAATGGAAATGCGGCAGGCTGCATAGAAGATGAACAAGGTGTGTCTGCAGAATACACATGAATGTGGTGACTACAGACATAGGGTGGCGAGCTGCTCAGAGAACGCAGGCTGCACATCTTAATGTGCAATAGTCATGGAGTAAGGTCACTGGTATGTCTTCAGTTTTCTATTTAATAATTTAAAATGAATAAACAATGTATTTTTAAATATTTTTAACCCTAATGAAGTTAGTGTGGCACTGCCGATATTATCTCTGAATGTCATAACTTTAATCGACGTCCTGGGGCAGAACATTAAGAAAGGACTTGCAGAACTGAAATTAAAGAAAGCAGCCTTAATTTCAAAGGAATAAGAAACAGCAGTGGATGAAGGCCATCCATCTCTCCACCCTGTCAGTTTCATCACCTGCGTAAGTTGCAAGTGGATGGCCTAGAAGGTACAGTGACATTAGGATACTTGATCTATTGTCTGATCTGTTACATCTGATGATGTTCACAATTAAGAAAAACTGTATTGTGTACAAATGATAAAAACAAAACAAAAAAACAAAAATAAACTTACAGATGTCAGTCAAACAATCAACATGGCTTTAAATTGTGGGAAGGACCTTCAGCCTCCATACAGACATAAACATAGACTTTTAAAACCCACTCAAACTGCACCTCATCTGTGAGTCGAAGGTCTGTGAGATAGCAATCCTGGATACCATTCAAATAATCCCTTGGGATTAATAAAGTATCTATCTATCTATCTATCTATCTATCTATCTATCTATCTATCTATCTATCTATCTATCTATCTATCTATCTATCTATCTATCTATCTATCTATCTATCTATCTAAAATAAAATTCAAAAATAATTGGACAGAAAGGCAACATCATTAGATTTCATTCGACAGAAAACTGCCCAACACTGATAAAAGTGCTCAAACTTGCTTAAGGTGGGTGGAGTTCACCATCACAGCAATAGGCTCAAGGCAGGAAACAGCCCTGGACAGGACAGCAGGCCTCCTCAGGGACTACTCATCCACAGAACATGAACACACACACACACACATACACAGAGTACTAATTAGGAACCACTAATTAACCCTGACAGCACGTCTCTGGAGGAACAGAAGGAAGACCAGAGTACCTGAAGGGAAACCCACACAGACACTGGGAGAAAGTGGGCATCCATTAAAAGCAATAACCACTGGACCACCATGCTACCTTGATGTTCAGTGATTTACTTTTAATTGTTTGTGTAAGCATTTCATCTCAGTATTCAGTTTTTGAATAAAATCCCACACGTCTTTTAACTCTTATGGTTAATATGTAAATTCTTCAATTTAGTTATCCAAACTTGCTTATTCACTCTACTCTTATTCTCTGCATTGCCCTTTCTGAGTATATCATTCAATTGTTGTATTCCTTCCAAATTGTAATATTTAGCCTGTCACAGAATACACACTGGCAATATCTTTGATTGACTAATTGATATCACTGAGAATATCTTTGACTGACTGATTGATTAATTGATTATAACATTGAAAAAAATATTGTTGATAAAAACAAGATGAACTGAGAGATTGCGTCAGAGTTGCCTAATATTTTATAACACTTTGTTCTCAAAAACAAATGTTAATCATTTCTTGCTTTGACATAGCAATGCTAGCTGCTTTCTCGAGACTGTAAGTGTGAGTTCAAGGGGTGATGGGTCATACAGATTCCAGACTATGATGACATTTAGTCAGAAAGAGCAGTTTGCGAAACTGCATTCTTTAGTAAAGTGAAATTTCAAGGTAAGTGAAAACTGAAGTGATCCCCACAGTAAAATTGCCAAAAATGCACAACTGTAACTTTTCTTATACTTACCAACATTCTTCAGTTTCATATGACTGTAAATATTTAAATGTTCTGTTTTATGGATTTGTGCTTTAGTTTTCCCACTATGGTACTTCTTCTATTAAATAGCATCTATCTGCCTTGTGGAGGACAAGCGGTGTCACAGATAACAAGGGTTATTTTCACCTACCTCTGCACTGGGGCACAGACAGACAGACAGACAGACAGACAGACAGATAGATAGATAGATAGATAGATAGATAGATAGATAGATAGATAGATAGATAGATAGATAGATAGATAGATAGATAGATTGTCCCAATAGTTGTCCAAAGCTGGTGTATATCATCAAGCCATTTCAATGTGGAGTCAGGAGCCAAGTTGTGGCAGACAAAAGGAAGTACAAAGTCAGAGCTGAAATTGAGGGAGCCAAAAGGACGGAGAGGAAAGAACTGCCCTGGTGCTAGCATGACAGCGCACACTGTACAGATCAGGAGAGTAATGATCAGAGAGACAGAAGGGTTTGTTTTCTGTTTGTTATTTTGATACATTGTTTTCTCCCATTCGTTTACTGCTCCTTTGTGATCATATAACACAACTAATACCTTCTTTTTTATTATTTGGTTTGTTTGGATTAATCTGGGATTAAAGTTCACATTTAGATTGCCTTGTACTGTCACACCATCTATCTATCTTTTGGTCTGCATAGCAACTTTGGGGATCATAAAAAACTAGTCTATTTCTGAGCAACAATAGATATCCCCTTTATTTGTTTAACCTTTTTGTAAATTTTTGTTGTTTTCAAAGTTAATAGATACAGATCACATGGTTTGCTCTGGATTGTACAGTGAGTCAGTGTTGGTCAAATAACCTCATGTTTTAAAGTGGAAAGTCAGCCTTTAGACCCCAACACTTTGTGAAAGCTGGTTATTTATGGAGAATGGGATGTTAGCCAATCCCAATTGTACACATGTATATAGTAAATGACTTGTAGCACAGATTACTCAAATTTTACACAAACAATCTGTTTTGTAATCGTTTCTCTCGACCATTATTTCTTAAACTATAAATAGGTCACACTAAGTCAAGGACTACTATTGAAGTGAATGAGAAAGGATTGTAAACGGTTTGCAGAAAATGCTGCGATGGGATGCCACTTGAATGGTTGAAACAATCCCCCAAGAAGGCCCAAGGCGATTCTCCAAGGTGGATGGATGATGTTTGGGGGAACAGCACGATGATCGGTCACTGTACCATTGCAATTACAGGTTGTGAAGACACACGAAAGACAAAGATGGGTTGCAGAAAAATAAGTTTAAGAATCTCTGCTCTTGACCACCAAAATGTTTTAATCCTACTTGGTATCCTGAAGCTGTTTAAAATGTACTCCTACTTTTAGTTTGCAAATAGGAATTCAACTACATTTAGGTAGAAGAACTCTCTACTTTTTTCTTTGCCCTAATTCTACTGGGGACCTAAGCTTATCCCAGCTGTATCGGCTGAAAGGCAGAAATCAGACCTGGTGGGACACCAATCCATTCTTGGGCAGACACAATCTTTACTTTCAGTCAGCTACCATGCCATGGTCATATATTACAAAAGAGGTCTTCTGAAATCTTTTATTTTTAAATTTAAAAATCATTTTATGTTTTCTTTGTAAAACAAAACATTTAGAAGGTTTATCAGTTAAGTCAGCTCTTGTGAAAGTGTAATAAAAATGAAAAACTAGAACACCTTTAAAATTAAAAAAACGTCTGTATGTAATAAATCAGGATGACTAAGGCAGACAGGTTTTCAGGAAACCACAATAAGTTTTATCAACAGTAGGTTACAGGTTCCTGCAGATGGGAGGTTATGTTGCACAGTGAGGGTCACAAGTAAAATAAGAACTTGGTTAGGTTATTCAGATTTTACTTAATGCTTCATGCTCATGGATCCCACAATCTGTGAAATGCTGTAAAGTAGCTCACCTGAAATCTTCACTGACTACTATGTATCTATTTTTCACTACTTATTAATAAGTTAATGGATGAAACATGCTACTTTCTTTCAAAGATTTCATGAAGAACTCTTAGCAATATGATGTCCAAACTTAGACTTTGGGGGTTTTAAGACAGAAGGAGACAACTTAAGTTATATCACCGGGGAGAACTGCAGCAAGGAGTGGGTCAATTCTAGTCGTGGCACTTCAACTTTGTTTCATCTCAGCCTTCTTAGCAAGAAGAATGTAACTTTGGTTGACCAACATATTGCTTTCTATTTGTATTGGAATAGCTTAAAATAGTTTAAAGGATTTTCATTATTTGCCACTCATATATGCCATTCACAATTTCATCAAAGAAGAATATCATAATAACTGAAAATTCACAGTGTATTTTTTTAATTGTACCTGTTTTCACAAAGAAATTCCAGGAGTTATTCAAAAATTTGTTTTGAGCAAGGTTTCCCATCATTTCCACATTTTTCTTGTGGAACAACTATGACAAGAATAAACCATTCTACCAAACTTCTCTGTCCATCCTATTTACTTCAATTGTCCAGAACAACATCAAGTCGAGACTTGAAACTGAGTATAAAAAGGATTCACCCTCTTGAAAGTTTTCATATTTTATAGTTATACTAAATTAAATCATCTTGGATTTAATTTGCCATTTTTGATAATGATTAACAGAAAAAGACTCTTTAATGTCAAAGTTAAAACTAATCTATGCAAAATGGTCTAAATTAATTACAAATGAATCAGGCCGGAAAGCAATGTCAGATGTTGGCTTTTGTGATCTTTTTGAAAGGACTCTGTTCTTTTGGAGCAATTTTCTGTAGTTTTTTTAAAAATTTTACACTGTATTACTTGTGATTTTGACACATTAATATGTATATTTCTGCTGTTGTGTTTATGCTTTATTTATTACTAGCTGTGTAAGTCTGTGTTGTAAAAAGCCTGGGCTCCTAGAAACTACTGAAATTATCAGAAAAAAAATTGAAATGCAGAGTCAGCGGTTTTGTTTTGCGGACATGCGCACCCCCCTTGACCATCAGCGGCTAAGCGAGTTTCTCCCTCGTTTGTCTTTCCTCGGCGGTCTCACTTTGGCGACAGAGTCGTTTTCTTTCAGCTTCATTCTGTAGCCTCGTACTTTCTTCTTCCAATTTGTTAACTTGGGGCCACCTTGCTGGCTCTTTCAGCTTCATGCTATAGCCTTGCACTTCTGGGCCAGACAGACACACACACTTCCACGCGTAGACGTTTATATGTAAGATTTTTCAGCCCTGTGCCAAGTTTGTTGTGCTGTTTAGTAGCTAGTTTAGGCAGGCAGGTACTTACCTAACCAATTAAAGTCAGGTTGTGGCAATCCGCCTGCCAGGAATTATCAGTTCTGCAGAAATGTTTCTAAGACTAGTATAAAACAGTTTAAACCTAGAAAAATAAAGGCACCTTTTTTAAACAGTTGAAGTGTGAGCATGCACTTCCAAAAAGTTTTAATTTTGCTTCTGCAGGATTGCTTTGTGTGATGCTTATTATGGGGTAGAAGCGTGTTCAGGAAAGGCCTACTGGACTTCATACGTGCCCAGTCAAAAAGTGAGCATCTCCATAGCCTCCTACTGCTGCAAAGTACGAAGCATGGATCGTGAGAGGTTTAATGAATGCATGCATTAGTTCTGAGAAGGGGATCTTGAGATAAAATTACAAGCAGGCAACTTACAATAGCAAGTCTGAAGAATGAATTGGCTTGTCTGAAAGAAGCCCGTTGTGGGTCCACTTATGCCCTCGTGCACACATGAGGTCACCATGCAATTTAATACAGGCGTTGCAGGGGTTGGGCTTAGCACGTAAGTAGAACACACGTTGGTCATCCACTGTTGGAGGAAGGGAGCAACGTAACACATGATTGGCTGGAAGTTTAGATCCCTAGTATCAAAGGCACTTCCTGCCTACAGGGGTCATCTTGTCATGGGGAGAGTGACTTTAGTGTAGCTAATCCTAGTAGTACATCAAGCATAGTGGCCTTTGCCTTATTTTGTATATATTTAGAGATATGCAGTAAATACTGTATCTTCTATATACAGTATAGTCTTGGTGGAGATTATTTATGGGATTTGGGTTATGGTGCACTTTTTGTATATACACTGATCATTGGAAGGACTTTGTTTTTTACAAAGATTCTTCCTGATTTTATTTTTCTTTAGGAAGACTACCACTTTTTCTTGCATATATGCAATTAATATATTTGTTTCTTTTACATTTGGGGACTCATGGTAAATATTATTCACTATTTTTGTTTGGGACATTTCCTTTGTGTGTTTTGTGTGTCACAGGTAATGAGAACTGTATAAGCAAATCTCACCTGATATAATGTTTCTGTGCACCTGTAAGTAAAACCCTCTTTTCTTTTCTTCAGTACCATCTTTTTGTGTCTTCCTCTCAATTACCTCTCAATTCTAATCCCTATTGGTCTTGAACTACAAGATGTCCAGTGTGTACTCGGGTGCCATACCAACAGGGTGTCACACAGGTATGTGAAGAATAAGCCTATCTTTCTTTGATCTCCTTCTTTAAATTAGTTTTTATTGCGTATTTTTCACTACATGCAAATTTTAATGTTGTGTCTCCTTGTCACTGTGAAAACATCAGCCTTCCAGTGGTTTGCTTTGGATTCCCCAAACTAATACTTTTTTGTGTTTTCCAAATGCTGATCATTACTCATTTTGTATTCCGTAAGTGGGTTTCACACACTTAATTGACTACATAAGCACAACACCTTTCAATCTTGGTCACCATAACCTATAAATGCAGCAGAACTAAATTGTACACTTTGATGAAATGCAGGTAATTCTGTTTTTATTTACTACTAGCCTTAAGTTTATTGCTTGTGAGACAAGCTCTGGATTCACAACAAACTCAACCAAGAACATACAATTCTAAAAAATGACAGGATGGATGATTAATTGGGAAAAGCAAAGCCCACCATTGAAATCTGCAATTAAATGAATCCATCTTTTAGTCAGAGAAGCTTCTGAGAACATTTTGCAGGGCAGAATAATCCAAAACATTTGCAAGGCAAAATCTGTTATCATTTGCTACTAATTAATATTCCTTTCCCTTATCACATACACAGAAACTGACGCTGTTACAAACACACCAAATGACCAATGTATCTTCACAATTTTTTTTTTACATAAGCACCCCAACCCAAATCGAAATAGCACAAATGAGGAAATAAAACTGCAATTGACGTCCATTTGTTTATCAAAGCACAAAAAATAACAAAACCCCTTGAAAAGTGTTAGAACGGACTCTCTCCACAACATTTTGTGTCGCTTCAAATTTTTTTTAACAGAAACAGCATCAACAATGTCATCCATGAAATATTTTGAAGTCGCAGTCAAAAGATTTGCCTTAAACACTTGTATTGAACATTATTGATTGTTGGAACAAAGCGGGCTCCAACATTTTTTATTAAAGCTGTTAAGGCAATAGCTACTGAAGCACAGGAAAACCATTTATTGCTGTATTTTAAATGGGCGGCACATCTTTCTTCACTGAGAACCTTTAATGCAACTCCAGACCTCAGCTGAACATAGATTTATAAATATTTCCAGATGCCAAAATGGGCAATACGTACACTAACTGTATGAAATTGTGAGCACCCTGACCATATTAAATTAAATAAACTCTCTTTGTATGTCTTTTTATGGAGAGCATGTATACTGTACATATAAGCATTTGCATTATCTCGGCTACATGGTCACCATGTTATACTCCAAAGCAAGTTATTGCATTCCTGCACTGCTCAGCCTGACGAAAGCCTTGCAATCCTAAGATTTCTCTCTACATCCACACTGTCCATTTCCTTAAAGGGGCAACAAGTCCTACTCCTTCCAGTTAAGGGCCATGTGTGGCATCATAAGAGTAAGGAAGGAGAATATTAATCTCCTGCCTATCCTTCTACTTCCTTAAAATAGTCAGCCAGATCACCGCTTTTACAGACAGGGATACTGTTGTTTCCGTTTCTTGCTAACCTTCCTAGGCCTTAACTTCTTTTTGAAAGACGAAAATTTCTGGTGCCGGAGTCGCATACATGGCAATAGTGAAAAACATCTGCAGGAAAACTTCTGATGAGTAGAGAACAAGTTGGGTTACCATTTAATTGTAGATTTAAAATTTAGATCTGGTTAGTACCACTGGGTGATAATTATCTTAAAATTTGCTGCCATCTTTTTTTCTCTCTCCTCACAAAGTTGCTTGACTCATACATCTCTCAGGTCTTTACCAAATGGGTAGTATTAATTGCTTATTGTATTTTAATGTTTATGTGAGGGGTCGATCATGATCCATGTTGGTGAGTCTAGCAGGGGCCACTTACCTTGTGGTCTCTGTGTGTGGATCCCAATGCCAAAGTGCAGTGATAGGGAAACTGTGCTGTTAATATCGTGCCATCCTTTGGTCCTGACTCTTTGTGGTCATTAAAGATCCCTGGCCATCTTTCAAAATGTGTAGGGCTTATCCTGATGTCCTGGCTAAATTGCCCATCATGGCCCCATCCATTCTGGTCCCTTAGTCATCGCCTGCCTCTATTTGTCTCTCTCTCTCAACCCTTCACCACCTAATAGCTAATGTGTGGTGAGCATATGAACATAAAATGGCTGCCATTACATCATCCAGGTGGGTGCTACACATTGGTGGTGGCACTTTGAGTTATGAGAGAAAGTGCTATATAAATGTAATTAATTATTACTAGCCAACCCGCGGCGTACCATACGCCGCATAATCAGGCTGGTTTTTTAATGATTTTTATACACAGGGAGAAAATGAACATTTGAAAAATCGGTAATGTAATAAATCAGCAAGAAAAGCAACATTGCAACAATGCACGGAATGAACCAACACACAATCGTCCGTAACTGAAAACTGGCGGACTCACTTGAGTCGTTGTCGTCTTTGCACAGTCCAGATGCACCTGTGACTCACGTAGACTTTCCATGTTCCTGCAGGAGCATCTAAGAAGATGCATGTTTGTCGCGGATGCGAATTGCTGTATGTAGCGTGTAAAACAGCTTGCTATGGTGCAAGCAGAAACTCGGTTTTTAAAGACTGCTTACTTCATTGTGTTTTAACTTTAGTTGTAAAGAATTGTTTTAAGGATCCCATGGGATACCCCTCGCAAAACGTTTTACACGCTGCATATGACAATTCACCTCCGGCGTGGCTCCTTCCTGCGTGGCCATAGGTGTCTTACTTGTCGGCGGCTTAGTGAATCCACGCCCCTTCCGGCGTGCTTTCCATGGGTGTCTTGCCTTAGTGAATTATATATATAGATTATTATTAAGAGTGGTTTCCTGTTTTCAAGCCATAGGACAGTAACACTTAGTGAGTTAATCCACCTCCTTCTGTGTCCCACTGAGTATACATTTTGGTAAGAGTGGTCTTATGATCATATTCTTAACTCTATAAAATGTAAGCTCAGTATAGCTCTTCAGGGTTAACAACAAAACAGATGCTGCTTTCCGTTAAAGTCAGTCACAAATATGGTGAAGTACTAGAACTCTGGACAAGTTTCTCTGTTCAGCTCCTTTTTGTGCCTGATGTAAAACGCCATAACTGAGTTGTGGAGTGTAAAAGTTTTCTTGGAGGAAATATGGGTTTGTTACAGCAAATTAGAGGCCAAAAGCACACTGGGAAATACAAACTTTCAAGTTGGTATGTCATTTTTAGGTGGCTTCCAGAAATTCATTATTTATGGTAACAGGACGGAACGATGCACATTGGAAGTTAAGGAACTGTGTTTACAGACACAACACCATGAAAGAGTCATTGGTTGTTTTCACACTGTTATGCTGATAAGTTTTAATTTTGTGTATTTTTACATAAATTTGTACTGTAGAATACCTACATCTTATCAATTTAATTTAGATAACTAAATATGCTTTTGTGGCTATATTCATGACTTGTCTTCTTTAAAGACAATTGCAAAGAATATTAAATATTATTTCATTGATTGTATGCATTTATGATAAATCATGCATTAATTAAGTTTTGTATCTAGAAGCCTTTACACGAGTGTGAAAACTTATGTTTAAAACATTAGATTGTTTAAGATATTTTGGCAATGTTATATTTTTTAAAATACATTTAGTCATATCATTTTACTTTAAAAAGAATAATAAAGTAAAAATGCACTTAAGGCTTTGTGTAGTGGGTGAAATGGTTTCGATTCGAGTTCAGCAGTTTGGACAAAACAAGGCCGAAATCTGGCAAGATTCTAGCAAAAGCTCCACAGTCATTCAATTAACTGATTTTCGTAATCCAGGAGAAAAATACCCCATCACTCTAGAAATTGAGCAAGTGGAATTAAAAACAGGATGCTTCACTGCAGAGATGATGACAGCTTAAAGCTTTAGTGGGTAATATTGACGACTGGAAAATGTATTAAATGTAGAAGTAACCTATGTGACAAATAGAAGAACTGCTACATTCTTAATTCTCTTAAAGTTTTTAGGCCCTTTTAACCCATTCTATAACTGAAAAAAACCCTTAAACTGTAAATTATGATACAAAATTCAATACGATAAATAAGTTAGGTGGACTGACAATGCACAATAGTAATAGTGTTTATGCACATGTGTGTATGTGTGTGTCTTCACCTTGTGGTGGACTGACGCCCTTATCTAGGGATTGTTCCTGCCTTGGACCCAATGCTTGCTGGGATAGGCTGCAACTCTCATGACCCTGCTCAGGATTAAGTGGGCCTAGAAAATGGTATGGGATTATTTGTCTAGTTCTGCTTGGTTTTAGAATTTATTGTTCCCACTTAATTTAACTCAGGGATGTATTGTGTCACACACATGCACATGGGGAACAGCTTAAGGGCTTATGTGATTGTGATTCTCTGCCGAGACATGAGAGGGTGCTCTGTAATGACAACCTCTCTACTAATTTCCCCTCTGCAAAGAGGAACACTCTGATGTGTTTCCACCTGTGATGTCACTTCCGGGGTCAGACCAACTGGACCCACCTTTTCCTCTCAGAAACCATCAAATTAGGAAGAACCACCATCTTGGGTGGTCCAACTGATTATCTCAGCAAGTCTCAACTGTACAACACATTTATTTTTACAGTTTTTGTGTATTTATAATATACGGGGTTAGCCTTTGAGGTGCCCCAGACTTCTTTCTTTGTCTTTTGTCTCTTTACAATGGGCTCAGGGCCCTTTTTTCTGTGCTATTTTTCTCTATTTCTACAGTACTTAAATTTGTCACATAATGTTTTAGTGACACTTCACCATTTTTCCTGTGTAGTCTGTTTAGGATATGTTCAAATAATCGAATTTATATTTCAGAATTTAATGCCATCCATGGATACCACATTACAGCTATGATCAGGAAAAGAGGTTGAGAAGACCTTTTACTTCATAAAAACACTTGTTTGACATCCAACGTTTTAAAATCCCTAATTGTACTGCTCCAATGGAACACAGTAACATTTCTTATGTAAGGGACAAGCAAAATGTGAAGTCAAAAAGCAAGCTGAGGTTAGAAATGAAAATCAATCCTATCATTTAGACAAATATAATCAAAAAATCAGAAGTAAGAACTGAGAGCAAGAAGTCAGAACTCAGCAAGAGAAAAAGTTTGTTTAAAAATAAAAGCGTAATCAAAAATTCAACGTCTAAAAAGGCAACAGGAAGGGAAAATCAAAAACAATAGTCAATCACACAGTAATTTAAGGCTTATCTATACATTTCAGATGAAATACGGCAGCGAGTGCTAACCTTTAAACCCTTGACCTAACAAGGTCAGGTGCATGACCTCTGTGAGGATGCATTATGGTACCATGATTCACAAAATGGTGGCACCCAAGAGAAAAGGTAAAAGGTGTAGAAGTAGGGTCACCACCTTTAATGTAAAGAAATTGGGGACAATTGATAACCCAAATGCACAACCTAGTAGGATATTATGATTTAGATGACTTTATTGAAAGACAAAACGTGGTCATTGGAAGGTGGAGGGTACTTGCAAGTCATTTAAAACGTGATGTACAGAAATACAGAACATGTCTTTTAAAAATACGTCTTTTACTTTCCAATTACAGGACAATTCTGTATTTTATGGGATGGTTGGCAACCCTGTGTATTGGTAGCATGTAAATTGTAAACTTTGTGAAGGTGCAATCTACACAAAAACAAACCACTGATTTACAGTCTTTGTGTGTTAAACACTGTGATCAACTAGCCAGAATCTCTGCTAGAATTTGGACAATCATGTTTTTTAAATCTATGATCATCACATTAGTATAGTCAAAATATGCTTTGTCAGGACAGCCATAGAATTACCCTGGCACAAATAGGCAGAGGGTAGAAAAGTAGCATTATCAGATATATTTATTCTTTAAATGCTTTGAAAGATATTTTAACACAGGTTAATTTTGACACAGAATTTCATTTTGCCAAATTATAACACAATACATAAATTCTGACAACTTTCTAATGTAGCATAAGTAAATTTACAACTTTACAGTGTCTTTTAAAAACTGGAATTTGGTCACTGATGCACTTGTACGATGTGATTACATTCAGTTCTTCAAAGCTTCATACAGTATACTGTATATACCACCACATAAATCCTTAACACATCCCAAAACATGCCATTGACAAAACCCTATTAAGCCATTAAATGCCACAAATGGATTTGCTAGGAAATACGGCGTGACTTGTGACTAACGGTGGGCACATGAAGCATTAAAGGCAGGTTTTCATTCTCTATACTCCCATTAGATTAAATAGGTTAGCTTCATGGAATTTTATACCAACCACTAATTGCTAGATTACTCCAATAGAAATGACAGAAATTGTAATTTCTAGGTCATTTTTGCTTGTATATTTATGTTCTAATAATATACGGTGACACAGTACACTTGTCTTTTTAAGAAAGTAAAAAAAAAAAAAATCCTGTGCTAACAGGCAAAGCAGAAGGATGTACAAACCCCATTTTCTGAATATTCTGGTAAATGAATCTTCATTTCCTTTCTGGAAACAAAACTGCATGTAGTCAAAATTAGGTGACGAGCAAACCAAGCAATTAATCTGTCTGAAGTCTTTAATTGCGTGGGCCAATCTAAAATTCCTTTAGCTAGAAAACATTCACATAGTGACGATTTTGGGTGCTTTATATAACTAGAACTCGGTATCTTCCAAAGAACAGTCAGTGATGATAATAGATGGTACGGGCAGAGGAAAAAAAAAAGATCAGGCATCAAAGCACAAAAGAGAAAAAAGCAATCAAAACCACAAATCTTTAATTTTATTTTTTAATGTTTAAGTCAAAACCTTTGAAAAGTCATTCCTTAAGTTTCCTTAACTGTTTAATTGTAAAGTGTGGCCGCAGCCTCATGTCTCTGTCCACCTAATACAGCATGGCTGCTTGGATGTCGTGGGTTAAGGGGTACACACACCTAGGAACCACACAGAATCGCATTAACCAGACGTTGAAAATGATGATGGCTACAAAACATACAGGTGGTGTGACAGGTTGAAGTCACCAAGGAAACAGTACAAAATGAACATGTCACTGCATAAACAGACACTAATAAATTAATTAATGATTCATTCCTGAGAGTATTTTATTACTGTTAGGTTTATTTTATTGAAGGTTTATGTTGCCTAAGTACTTGAGCTCCATTGAGACAATTTAGAGCTAAGTCAAAGATAATAAATGGTTTCATCATGGAGGGTCACAACCTTTAATAACATTTTTGCACCTTGTTAATTTAGTTCCTATTCTTTTGACCAGAGCAAATTGGATACTAATTTAGTGACCATGAAGACTAAAACAACTTATTCTGGATAATTAAAACCATTTCTAAAATAGGACTATGTGTGTTAATAATAACATGAGTGCTGCAACAAAGTAGCTCTGTTCTATAACATTACCCAAAATTCGTTTGACAAGCTAATCGTCTTAGTATAACTGAACAAATTGCCTCTTGGAGCCACAGTCAAGAGCAGCCCAATCATCAAGCCTATGACATGACCTGCCTGTCCTGGGCCCCATTAGCAGAAATAAATACATAAGTGAACGATGTCTCCATCTTAGTTGCATTCAATTGTGAATACAATTCTGTAACAGACCGACTTTCTAATATAATCAAGAGGAGCTACTGTACTATGCTAGTTCCAAAGAGCAGAAATAAAGCTAATAATAACAAAAGAGCCATACTGTGGTTAGCACTGCTACCTAACGGCTCCAACATCCTGAGTTTCAATGTCATGTTCAGTTGTGGAAGTGTGCAGTTTGCATTTGTTGTGATTGTTTTCTTTATTTTTTTATAAGAGTTCCTGGCCCTTTATGACAAAATATGTGTCTGGGTAGGGTTTGTTTACTTCAGGAAATCGAAAAATGTTAATTTTTTTTCTCTAGAATAATAATAATAATAATAATAATAATTCTTTACATGTACGTGTCCATTAAAGTTAACATATGTTGTGCCTTTCAATGTCACCATATTTTTTTTGGTCAGCATATATCCATGGAGATCTTACCCAGAGATGCTCAGGTTTGCCGCTTGTTACATCATCAAAAGAGTCAGACTCTTCTGCCTGTGTATCTATGAAGGTTTGGATGAAACTCTGTATTTTGAGTTTGTATTCCTGGTGTATGTCCTTCTGACTTGTGACTTTAAATACAGCACTTTGGGTCTGACGAAAGATTTACAATAGCCTTTAGGTTCCAGACTTGGCGTGTTATTTGACTACATTTTATTCTTCCAGTCCTCTTTCAAAATCTCACTGTCTTACCTGGGCCAGTAGAGCCTGTTCTTCTCCTGGGCCCTGGTTTTACTCCACCATCCCCAAAGACCTGTGTGAAAGGTTGATTGTACATAAGTCGGATAGAGTGCTAACTTGGTGCTGGTTTCTCCTGTGTGTGATGCTGCGGGGATACGCTCAGTCCCCTGAAACTATGAATTGGAGTAAGTGCGTTTAGAAGGCTTAGGTTATGTTTCATAAAATAAAGTTACTTCTTTACATATAAATGCAGAGTGTCGAAGAACAAATAAAAAGCACAGGATAGTTAGAAATGGAAGGCCACGAATGACAATATTTAAGGTCTCTACTCACCTCTAATAATGTTAAGGGGATTGATTTCAATTCATCATGAGCATGTCTTGCTGCAAGCTTTCAGCGATTCATTGCAAGTCACCTGGAGCTTTGCTCTCATAGACAACTCTTCTTTAAAGGAGAACTATGTCAACTTTAAACCGTGTTTAACCAGGGCAGGTTAGATAGATTTTATTAAAGAAATGTTTTGCTCAGATTGGAGGATTTTGCCCATTAACATAAATGATAAACCAGTAGGATTTTATATTCCTTTGAACCCCCGGTTACCATTTTTAGCATTGCACCATAACATGTAAAAAAACAAAGGAATTCAATAATTTGAAATTTAAGGGTTTTATAAATCCATTATCTCTTTTTTTATGGAAGCGCTTACCACTGAAATAATCATTTACAGTCAAGCGGCAGAAGTATCCAAAAAGAATATTCATCTGTGTTGGTGTCGTTAAACTGAGAAAGAAGTTACTTCTTGCATTAGAAGAACATGACGGCATTTCCAGCCAGAAAACACATTTATTCAGGGAATAAGAGAGAAATGAAAGAATGACTGTCAGCATAATGCAAAACCCTTCCCAAGAAATTTAAATTACAGAACAAGATTATAAATATACAGTATATATTTACCAGTTAGCAAATATAGACAAAAAGACCAGCTGTACAGTATTTCAAGGAAGTTAGGATGAGGCAAATCAGTTGTGGCATCTTAAACAATTGCACAGAATGTAGGAGCTTGAGCTCTGGTGCACACTTTAATAGCAGGAGCTGACAGAGAATCACAGTCAGACAATATATACTGTAAGTTGTAGCAAAATGCAGAAAAGTGTATCCTATTATGCTGTGCACCATATGCAAATAAGCACCCTACTCTTGCATGTAATAATATCTTTGCAGAGAAAATCCTTTCAGCAAATACAAGTAAGCTACTGGACCATGGCACACCAGCCTTCCAGCTGAGCTCAGCAGAAACACAGTAAGAGACTTACATTATGTGTGGAAATGAACTCCGACTGAGCCAGTCCATCGTCTCTTTTCCAGAGGAAAGAAGGCAATACCCACTGCAAGCCTCGTCAAGCACTTCCGTGGTTTTTGTTAACTGCTTGTTAAAGGGGAAAAGAATTTTTACTTTTATGTTTGGGCACAACATTTTCTGAAAAGCAGGGATAAGCCTTTATGGCAATATAAATTGTGGACTGACTGCATGGCACCTCCCGATGAATTGAGGGCTGCACTGCGGGTTCCTTACTGACAATGCTCTAGTTCAGTGCTGACTATAATGGACTCAGAAGGAGCATGTTGGGTCTAATGACACATTTACCGGCAGTAATCTTCAAGTATATACAATAAACTCTAGGGTATTAGAATCTTAATTTTCAAGCACTAAAATATTATTCCTATGTCAATACATTTTAGGCACATATAAAAAGCAAGGTGATGCTACAGCACTTGATCAAACTGAGATATCTTCAATGCTGATCATCATTTTAGCATAACATTATCACACATGTGTGCCCGGGCATCCCCCACAAGCTCGATCGAAATAAGTGACACCTCTCTAGGTCACTAATGGTATCCTCTTCTTTCTAAAACAGCCCAGAGGAGATGTCCACTGAGGGCACGCACAACCAGCAGTGACCTCATTAACGAATCTCGCTTCTCCCAGTCACTCTGCTATAAAAGGCGATGAGCCAGAAAGGTGGTGGCTTCGTCCTGAACTGGAGCAGAGCATGGCATGACTAGATTGAGCAAGCAAAATTAGATAAACCACACCAGGCTGATGTGGTTTCAGCGTCTTTTGAGTTCAATTATTTTGCAGCTACCTCTTTTTTGTTGGACATTTGGTTCGATTAAACATGGCTGCCGGGGTGGTTCCCAAACTTTTCCTCTGTTCCCGACTGCCTCTTTGCCTCCGATTATAGTCAAAAATTACCTTATGAAATGACCCCACATGCGTTATACTTCATCAGCTGCTCTTGAATTACTTGAATATTGGAAGTAGTATCCAGGATTTTTTTTTAATGAACTTTGGGCATTGCGCTTAGGATCTAATTAACTCAATTTAGACACACTCTTGGAAAAAATAAATAAAAAAAAAACCTGCTCAGGCAGATTCAAGACACAAAAACTGTGCTGATAAACTCTGTTTTTTACTCTCCTTCATAATATCTCCATTCATAAGGATTTGTTTAATTTGAATCAGAGATCGGTTTGGGTGTCCTTGCATGCTCGCTAAATGCATAATTAAATCTGCACAATGAAGACTAAAAGAATCTTTTAAATTTTAAAACTGACTTTACTTGGCACACGGAACCCATGGGCCTAAAATATTAAATTGCTGGCTGGAGCTACAGGAAAAAGAGAAAAAGCAATAACTTATCATAATAAATAAAAGTCATATTTTTGTTTACTGGCTAAATTACAGTTAAGCCATTCAGCTCTGAACACTCTGCACTCTTATCCTTTATTTTCAGAAATGTTGGCTGACTTGCATAGCAACAGTTGTTCCTGTTGTCATGCAGTGTAATTATGCCATAGAAGAAAAATGATCATGTTTGGCAGTCAAAATTAGTGATTAAACTTCTTTATATCCTTTTCTTCTAAATATATTGCATTCACATTATCACTTTCTTTGGTAAATGCTCTTTTACCTGTGCATGTAAAAGTATTAATGAATAGAGCAATCCCATCCTATTCACTGGAAAAGCTGAAGTGGAAGGTAAATTTTGAGTTTAACTCTCTGCTTGTTGATTTTGTAGTTAAGTAAGTATAATTTTGTTTATCACATGGATTGTCCTTGATTCATAAATCACGCCCTAGAGCCCATTTTCTGACCCACTTATCTACGTCAGGGGTGTCTATCCAAACAGCACAGAATCAAATCCTCCACAGGCCCTTTGTGTCAAGTTTAAGGGTCGGTCACCATCAACAGGTTACCTGCTCTCCTACTTTGGTGCCCCTGTCCGCAGCAGTACTGGGACAACATGCATAGCAGGGTCTACTGCTCATCTGCAGCTTCTGCTTTCACACATGGGCAGGCCGAGTTACTCTCTTCTTACCAGGACATGTCTTTCTCCTTCTTTTCTCTCTCTCTGTAGTGTCAAACTATTGCAGGACATTCGCCTACCCATTTTCCCCTTGTTGGTGCCTTTTTTCTCTAGTAAACTCTGCCGCCTCAGCAGCTCTTCCCACTTATATAATAAAATGCATATAAATAATCTCAAATAAATACCTGAGTTCTGAAAATACCTTATAAGATCAAAAGTTGGAATTAACAGTGCACACCTTTCCTGAAATTAAAAGTAGTACCTTAAAGCTGGTGAATGAATACATAAAATTCTGTTATTAATTGTAATGTTGGCAAACACCATAGCTGATCTTGTTGCAAATGTTTATCAACACTCGCACTCACCCACCTGCTAAGAGGTGCTACGCTTTAATGAAATTGTTTGAATATCTAGGCACGTTGCTAAGATACAGTGTTCTTGTTTCTAGGGATGTGATGCTTACAGATTTCTGTCATCAAATAATGATTAGAGATGTGCTAACCTCAAGGTGTTCAGTGCAATGAAGGGTTTATTCAGTCTGAGATTTGCAAACTGCTTGAGGAGAGAAAAAAAATCCTTTGTGCGGCAGGTTGGCACCAGTTCCAGTTCTACCAATTTAAGCAAATGTAACGGTTTCTCTCTGAACTTTATGTTGGTAATCCCACCAGTGGGTTCATATTGTAATGTGATTTGCAGTGCTGTATACTGAATTGTCATTTCTCGAGAAGCTAATCCAGTGCAAGTGAGGTAGACAAGCATGGGTCTTAAGACACTGACTGAGACTGTATGCTATTACAAAAAACATTAAAGTTCAAGTTTCTTGCCCCATGTAGTTAGTACAATTAAATCTTCCTCCTGAGAATGACAATAATACCACATAAACAAAGACACAGACTGGCAAAAAAAAACTATATTCTAGGATATGCCTGCTCTTAATTTGCAGATGTCAACTTCATTTCGACTTGTCAATGTAGAGCATTTATGTATGGCATTCTTTGAATCATCAGGCATGGAGTAATGGAAATGAAGAGGGTCACATTTGCTTTAACTTCCCCCAGCAGCTCTAGCTGCAATTTTCTATGAACACTTCAGCCGTGTGTCTTTGACATCTTCTATCTTCAGACTGCAGCTGATTGTTTCTCTTTGATCCCCCCTGGTGATTATTAGGTGAGCTGCACCCATCATCCTATGGTTTGCCATAATTATTATTGCTAATTAATAGCACATTAAGGTTAAAAAGCTAAAAAACGTAGCTTAAACCAATGCACATTGTCATTCTGACTGGAAGTAAATTGGCGCAGGTCAAGGCTGCCTTTAGATTGGCCGCATTTTGTGCCCAGGCAGCAGATGGCATGTTTCATGATTAACACACCACAAGCACTGAAGAGAACTGGCAAGGCTACTGCTTTCTGGCTTCCTGCCAGACACCTGATTCCCATCATTTAGTTTTTGGGAAGGTCAGAGGTCTGACCTCCTAGGAAAGGAAAGATCTTTCAGTCTAAGGTAAGATCCAGATCAAGTTAGAATGTATTTTTCCCACAATGATAAAAAAAAAGAGTAGTTTTATTTGGGACAATTTGATTGAATTTTACCATATACTGTATAGTGGATTCTACAAGAGAAACAACTGGTATCTGTTTGCCATGTTTACATTCTTGTAATTAATTTTGGTCTATATTTTACATTATTTTTTTGCATTTTGATGATGTCATTTATGTTTATGTTACTTAGTTTCCACAGAGATGTTTTTCCTGTTGTGGTGTTGGCCAAGTTTCTGATAGAGGAGTTGCCTTGTCATTTAAGACCAAACTATAAGTAAAAATAAAAACTCAGTCTTGAGAAAGAACTAAAGGTATTTGCTTACGAATCTGAGGTTCCAAACTATTACATGTTTATAGGTTTACTAACTGAAGTACCCAGCGTTGCCTGGTTATATTTCTAAAATGGGTTTTGGTAAGAAAGCAGATATGTATGTGTTTTTCAAACGCTGACCCTTTCATCTTTGCTGGCTGGAATGCAAGTGTCCCATCTGTCACAGTCTTTGTGGTGTAGTGGTAAAGGCAATGGACTTCAAACCCTGAGGTTGTGGGTTCAAAACCTACTACTGATGTTGCGTGACCATGGACAGCTCACTTGACCTGCCTATGCTCCAATTGGAAATCCAAACCAAATGTAACCAATGAATGTTATAAGTTGGATTAAAGCATCATGTCAAGAAGTCACCTGCACTACCTCTCTATCAGTTTGTCTGCTCTTATGAGTTTCAGAATTTGTTGTATGTGTGTAATTTGAGTTTTATAAAAAAATATATCAATGCATTGGTCACATTATTTGGTCAAGAAGGTTTAAAAATCTCTTATGGATGTCCATACAGAGATGACCCTGAAGTGTTGCAAATAACTCCTTGCTTGGCTGGAATCATGAATGGTACTTCTTTGTATTACCTGGTTTACTGTGGTTTCACAAATACCATTTATACTCACGTATAAGTCAGGTCTTCATACCCGAAAAATCGATCATAAAATCAGACCCCGACTTATACGCCCGTTCAAAAATGCGACACTTAATTTTTTTTTAACATCTTCTTGCCTCCTCCAATCTCGCATCAGTTTCTCAGACATAGATAGATGGATAGATACATAAATCTTTATTGTCATTGTCACTTTTACAAAAGAACAATGAAATTGAAGGTGGTGTCGACTCAGGTGGTGTCGACTCAGTGTAAGGCATAAGAGTTAAAAAACAAGAAAAGGAATAGTAATAAACAAATTTTGAATTAGCGAATTTTGTTGCAGCAGCACAGTTACCAATTTCTTTCGCCACTTCAATTACTTTAAACTGAAAACTGGCTTCATATTTTCTTCTGATTGAACGCTCCATCGTTGATAAGGGATGCTTTTACCATAAAGGTGTATGAGGGTGTGAGATGCAAAGAACACAAATCAGTGTAAATGTTGCTTCAGAATAGTTTAGGTATTACTGTATGGTCATGTAGGCACAATAAACAGTGTGCTCTGTGGTTACTCTCTCAGGTGGGCGTTAGCATATCATAATCTCTTGGACCAATAGCGTGAGTGTTTTCCGCATTCCACTTATACGACCGACATTATAAAATACCAGAAATTATATGGTCAAATCAACTTAACCGTAAGCATATAACGTAGATCTTTAATTACGCATTGATAAAGTGGATAGCTTGTTAAATAATTGAATCACTGATATGGCATGTAAGCTGGGCAAAACTACCAGTTTTTGAGCTGTTCCTTCTATTGAACCCCCTATTCATTTTGTAATGTTTGAAACTCCATAAATGTTAAGTTGCATTAAGTATAATATACATTCAAAATTCCTCAACTTTTTTTAACTAATCCCTGTCCTTGGTGGTGTTGACTCTCCAATTACAATTCCATCCGAACAATATGATTGAATAATAAAAATAAATGCAAAATTTCGTGAAAGCTGACATCGCTGTTTTTGAGTGATGCACAATTTTTGTGTTTGTCCTCCATCACACATTCAACCTGTATTGTCGTTTTCATTGAATCACTAATGTGGAATGTAGTCAAACCTAAACATTATGCCAAATTAGCTTCCATCAGCTGATTCATTTCTGTTTTTGGTTTTGCTCTACCCTTTCTCTGTGGAACTTTTGAAAAGCCTTAATGTCTACATTTTAAGTTGAATCAACAGTGATATGCATACAAAATTTCATAAACTTGGACTAAGCTTTTTTGGAGTGATACTTTTTTTTGCTCAGAAGCCAATGACATTTTTTGAAACAGAATATTGCCTGGATTTTAAGTTGAGTTGAGTTTATTACACATACAAAATTTCATTGAGATCGGCCATTTTAGAATGGTGTGCAGTTTTTTGGGTTGTGCTCCTATTACAGCCTCCCTCCCTGTAGAAATTCTTGAAATGTCATACAGCCAATATTTTAGGCTAGGCCAACAGGAACCTGCATGTAAAAATTGGTGAAAATCGGTTCAGTCATTTTAGTGTAACTGCTGAACCAATAAACGGACACGATGCGATCTGAGGGTTAAAATGACGTCCTTAGTGGGTAAAGTAAATAATATCAAATGAACCCTATACTTCTTGCTTTGCTCACAATGAAGCTTTGTTAGATTGATCAACACACCTTCTTTTCTTTTGATTCTAGTTTCTGATTTGATTGCAATCTCTGAAACTAGAAAAATCATTGCCATGGGTACTATGCTTTTGAAAAGATGCACTTCTAGTTCAGATCTAAGCTAACAAAAAGACAAATCTGTAAAGAAATTTCCAAAAAAATTAGCTCCAGATTTACCAATTACAATCGCTTGCATTCAGAGAGACAGAGTCAGAGGTATATACTTTTTAAGAAAAAGTGTATTCATTTGTCCCATTTTTGGGACAAAACCTTTTTCAAAATCTCTATAGGATGTTCAGCCAGGAATGACCCATCTTAGGTTTGCAT
Source organism: Polypterus senegalus (assembly GCF_016835505.1). Classification (NCBI taxonomy): domain Eukaryota; kingdom Metazoa; phylum Chordata; class Cladistia; order Polypteriformes; family Polypteridae; genus Polypterus; species Polypterus senegalus. The sequence continues at coordinate 143,870,610 of NC_053159.1, read as the reverse complement.
ACATATATCTGAATTTATCTGCGGTGGGCTGGTGCCCTGCCCGGGGTTTGTTTCCTGCCTTGTGCCCTGTGTTGGCTGGGATTGGTTCCAGCAGACCCCTGTGACCCTGTAATTAGGATATAGCGGGTGGTAATGGATGGATGGATGGATATCTGAATTTATTGCATAAATTATAAATGCATAATTTATTGCATATGTCCTTCTAGCAATTTGAATAAAGAAAGTCAGCAGAAGATCCACCTGAAGGAAACAGGCTAAGGAAGGGAATCTATCAGTGGTGTTCATGTCAACAGCAACAACCGCCATAAATGTTACCCTCAGGAAACAGAGAACCACAACACAAGAACCAGGATGAAAGCTGAGTCTGGACTGTGTGTAACTGTAAAAGCACTGACAGGTAAAATGTGCCACAGTGGCAAAAGATAGGAGCTTGTTAAAAACAGTTCACATTTTTCCTACTTGTCCATTTTGGAGAATTCCAGCATTTCAGTCCTGCAAAACATCTCCTCAGGTTGTCACATTGTATTTAATTCAGACGATCATGCTTGGGCTGGATGGTTCCTCTTTTTGACATTTTAACTTCTTAGAGTCATTCACACCATCACTGTCCAATAGTAACCCCGATTTTAAAGAACTGACGCTAGATGCCACTGATCATTTACTGCAGACTATACACCCTTCTGCGTGGACTTACCCAGCCATGCTTCTGACATCTAGCAGCCATGGGTGGGGTGGTGTGCAGCCAATCGGCTCTCAGCTGTACAGCATGTAGCTGATTTCTCATGGTTAGTGTTTGAGACATGGACCCTTCTGGTCTGTTGCAGCTGTTGTTGTCATGAATGCACCGCATTTTGCAATCTGTCACGCAGTGCCCTAATAACAAGCAGTCAATTTGGATGGTGGGTGGGTGGGTGTGGGTGTTGGGCTAAAATGTAACATTTCCTCTTAGTGTCAGCTGTTTAGTCATTAGAAAATACAATGACTATTGGCTGCAAGTTTTGGTTTAATTTAGATATTAGATATTGCAAGATTAGCTCAGTACATGTCATCATCTACCTGTTCTTTAGTACTTTTCATTTTTTTTATAGATACGTCTGTGCATCTTTCTCAAAAAAAAATGGCACTTTTCTGTTATGACAGTTCCATACCTGTTATGTTTCAATAGTGATAATGTTAGTAACATGCCAATTTTTTTTCCAGAATGCTGGCATTCTCTTTGTCAAAACTGACCACTTTTTGTGTTCTTGGAGAAACACTATATATACAAGTGGGAGAAAATCTATTATGAAATTAAGGTTTGCCTCACAAAGGTGATTAGTGGAGTTTAATGGTAGAGACATGTACAGTAATTGGGGGGGCGTCCAAAATTTGATAACAGTCTTAATCTTCTTCATGGTAGAAATAAAACTAGAATAGAGATACCTCCTATTTCCATCTACAATTATTAGCTTATTTCTGAAGTCTAACCCACCAAGAAGTTAGGTGTCAAAAGGAGAACTTACACAGGACAGGACCCCAGTTTGTCACAAGGGTAAACTGACACACAAATGGGCACAGGGCCAGTTTAGAGTGTCCAGTCAAGCCAACAAGCCAGCTTTATGAATGTGGAAAGAAACCAGATTTCTTAAAGAAACTGCCAACTGACAGGGAGAACATGGATAACTTTATATTTCACACTATAATTGGGTCAGGATAATAACCCAAGTCACGTAAGCTATAAAACAGCAGACTTAAATGCTGCACCACCATGTTGCCCTACCATCTACTGTATGTAATAGGAAGGCAGATTGGTGTAGTGGTTGTGGCTTTGGACTTCAAACCCTGAGGTTATGGGTTCAAAACCTGCTACTGACACCATGAACAAGACACTTCACCTGCCTGTCCTGCAATTGGAAAAAAACAAAATAAAGTTAAAACAAATGTATGTCTCAAAATGAGCAAAGGTGTCAACCTAATGAGGTAATCTATGTTTTTTGAATGCCTCTAAAATGCCAAATGTAATGTTCAGTTTCTTATTAAGCGCTCTTCCATCATAACATTAACATCAAGGCTGGAGACTCGCTATGGCATACTCCTTTTAGAGTTACTGTTTAGATTGTTTAATATATATTTTATATAATCAATTGTAGTAATTGGTTTGTTCTCCTTTGGTAAATTTTTCCATTTTCTTTCTGTTTTTGGTGTCCATGGTGGTGTCTCACATCCCTTGAGGTGGATGCCTTTTAATTATCATTTTTCTTCCTGGCACAGAAATCCATACTAACCCCTACTTTCTCTGCTGTTCTTTCTCTGGTTTTCTGTGGTGGCGATCTGTGTCACCACCACCTGATCAAAGCACCGTGATGTCCCTACATTAATGGATTAAAGGCCAGAAGTCCACATGACCGTCATCATCAAATTATTTCACGTGGAGCCTGAAAACCATGAAGACTGATTTAGATCATTTATGTTAGGTAGAATGGCTACAGAGGGCTGGGTGGTCTCGTGGCCTTGGAACCCCTGCAGATTTTTTTTTTTGTTGTTGTTGCATCAACACATATGAGGAATCTGTTTTTACACATCTGTGGAGATGAAATTATTGCTGTGTGCTTATGGAGTAGACTTTTTCACAGTGTGGCTTCGTCTAGGACAGTCTGGACATCAAAACACTCTTCATATATGGATACATGTGTTTCCAAGATGTTTCTCAGTTTATATTTTACCCTCACTTTTCATATTTATGTTACACTTCTTTTTTTTTGCTATATTTATTATTATAGTGGCCAATGGCTGCCTTAATGGAGTTTGCATATTCTCTCCATGTTTTCTTTCCTGGTACTCTTACACTTTTATATCCCAGGATCAATGTTGTCTCTAATATGAATGAATGTGGAATGGCACTCATTCAATGCCCGGTTTATTCCTTGTATCCAATGCCGCCAGCATAGACTTCATCCTCCAAGCTTGAACTGGTTTGATTGGGTCTGATGATGGCTGAATGCCTCTGTTAACAGACTAATGTTTTTATTTTAAAATACACACTCACCAATAAGCTTTAATCGTTCCAATCTATAAAGCTGAATGGGTGTTTTTGTGGTAGCCTAGTATGTATATCTACACCACTGAACCTATTTCTGCAAAGGTTTGCACAAATTCACACTGTGTATGCGGAAGACTATAGGCGATGTTTCTTTCCAAAATGTTTCCCCTTGGGAACTTTACTTAGTGTCCGCACCTGAGCTTTATTAGGAAAGTTCACCTAGAAGGCATTTTGAGAGTTGGCACAGACATGCAAACTTGCTGCCCACAGTGGGTTTACTCAGTGAGATTTTGGTCTGAGGCCAAAATGTTTCCCTGTGGGCAAGTGCACCTGCACTTTAATTCATCCCTGCTACTTAAGAATAACACTTACTTACTTTGAGCCATGCCAATCTCTAGACTTTAATGCCTAGCCTACAGTAGTTTTAATTGTGTGACGTACACAGTAGGTGACAATAACAAAGCAGGAGTGGACAATAAATCAGCTAATCTGCTATTCCTGATGAAATTCTTTTGAAAAATAGCGTTTTACCAGTAAGCTGAAAATATCTGAGAAACTTGTGAACACATTTAATTATAAATCAAGTTCTATTACAAAATTAGCAAATCTGTTCATGCAAAAGGATGGTGAATTGTGATTTTATGTTGTTGCATTAATGTCTTAAAGGTAATGTCTTTGTGTAATAAGTGAGCTGATACCTTTAAGAATTTTACTCAGAGACTCTGATTTGTAAATCCATGCTGGCTTTGGTTCTCCCTGGCTCTGCATTGAATGTGTGACAATGTATGGATGTTTAAAGCTTGCGATTTGAAACAGGAAGAGGGGATAGTAAAGAAAAGCCATGTCTTTTTCCATGTTTGCTCAGCAGCAATTGAAGTGAATGAAAAAGCAACATTTTTTGTCACTTCAAGCCAGAGAAATAAATATCTGTTATCAAATCCCTTTGGGTAGAAGAGTGTTAACAAGTGTTTCAACAGATAAGAGAAACACCTGTGTACAAGATTATATATTTCAACGTCAGAATTTTTAATTATATTATCAAATTGATTTTTGCAATACCTACTCTTAAAAGAACATCTTTCGAATCAAAAACGCAGAATAAGAGAAATAAGAGAAATATCGCAGCATGGAAATTTCTTACTGGTACTTGGCTTGTTCCCTGTTTTACTGAAGCTTGGGCCCAAAAAGCTTTTCACAGTTTTGCCAGTGAACAATGCTGTAAAATATTTTTAATTGAATTTCTGCACCAGCAAGGGTGAGCCCAGAGGAAATGATGCAGTAGGCAAAGCATGCAATACCCTAACCCTGGACTTTGACATTAGTGGCTTTTGGAGGTTCTCATGTTCTAGTGGTTTTCAATATCAGTAGCATGAGGGGGAGCCTTCTCGATATTTTGCTGTCAAATTGCTGTGAAAGTACTTGACCTCCCTCTGACTCCAATTACCTATTTGAACTCCCCATTTGAAACTTTTTTACCCTTGACCAATGCCACTTTGGACACTTCCTTATACTAACATATACTAGCATATGCACAGGAGTGGAGCCAAAGAAAATCTACAGGGCTATTCAAAATGAAAGAGCAGATTTCAAAAATGTATTTCAAACAAACTATATAAAACAGAAACACGTTCTGCAAATTACTGGATAGAAGAAAGTTCAAAGTTTGGTCCTATGGTCCTTGAGGTTGCATGTACATGAGCACTATGTGTAGCGTAACAAACATCAAAATTGTAGACCATTTCCTGCCACACACGAATCAACTGGTGCCTAGTTACTGAATTCACAGATTCCTCAATTCAATGTCACAAATCTTGAAGATTAGCGGGCATAGGTGGAACAAAAGCTCTTTCTTTAATGTACCCCCATAGCTAAAAATCGCAGGGTGTAAGGTCTGGAGACCTCAGAGGTCTACTTCTTCCAATCCATCGTCCTGGAATGGTGTCGTTCAGGTAACACAGGACCTCCAAGTAGAAATGAGGTGGGGCACCATCTTACATGAAGGTCCAACATTAACTGAACAACACCATTCCAGAACGATGGATTGGAAGGTTCCACCTATGCCCACTAATCTTAAAGATTTGCGACATCGAATTGAGGAAGCTGTGAATTGAGTAACTATGGACCAGTTGACTTGTTTGTGCCAAGAAATGGTCAACCATTTTGATGTTTGTCACACTACACATGGTGCTCATGTTGATTGCATGCAACCTCAAAGACCATAGGACCAAACTTTGAACTTTCCTCTATCTAGTGATGTGCGTAATGTGTTTCTGTCTTATACAGTTCGTTTGAAATAATTTTTTTTAAATATGCTCTTTCATTTTGAATAGCCCTGTATTAGAAAAGCAGGTAGTCAGGCACAATGAGGTCAAAGCTATTGACTCTCTAGCCATTTTCTTGGAGTATCCAGGTATGGTACACTCATGGTTAGGCAATTTATGATGTAAGTAACCTAGCAAAGAAATTTTGAAGGAAACAGTAAATAAATCCCTCTGATGTGTGTACTGAGCTGATGTTACAGAGATGTATTGAGACCACATGAAGAAGGTATGCAAAGAAGCCTCCCCCAACAACCCAAAGGATTATGGACAACAGGTAAATGTTTTTGTTTATGATGTGTGTTTCACTGTTTTTGTTAAACATTACAATTATTAAAGAAAACTTATCTTTTCTTAGTCTGTGTTCCTATGCCACTTACTGGGGTACTATTTCAGGCATATTCTTGTAAATAATACAGTATACATGTATAGTTTTCACTTCAGTACGATACTGCTTTGAATTTAGTTCCATCCAGTTAAACTAAAATTCATCATTGCATTATAAGAAAAGCATGACCTCATACAGGTACAAGCAAAATGTATCTGTAGACAGAAGAACATCTAAAAATAACAAATTCAGAGAATATGTCATGTGAATTATTCCTGCAAGTTATGAGGCATATTGTCTGAAGAAAACTAATTCAAGATGATATAAGAAGAATGAGCTTCAGGGGGTAAAAGTTGTGCTTCCATTTGATAAGGAAGATGCCTGACTGGAAGCTAGGAAAATCCATGAATATGTAAGTTTTTAAGAGATACTCCTTGTTTTTTCTTTTTTTTTTTTTTAACCTGACTGTTATGCCAAGACGTCAAGGAAGATAACACTATGCTAAATGCTGAATTTGATACTTTTACAAATTCTACCTAATTGCAAAATAAATTACTGCTCGAAAAGTGCTGTTAAGTATTACATTAAATTAACATTTGTTTGCAAGAGATAAACCCAGGGGATGACTAGTAAAACTAAGTCAAACGAAGAGAACAAAGTCATCAGCGAAAATTCCTTAATGATTTTCATAGCTAAAAGTAATATCCTGGGCTAAATGAGACTTAATTCGTCGAAATGGCCCTTTTGTTTTAGCCATGATTGCAGCTATTTCTCATGTTCTGTCTATGGTAGGGGAAATGCTCACTTTCTGTCCAACAACAACAACAACAGCATTTGTTTCAATAGCATATTTTCATAAACATGATGGTGCTCACAGTTCTTTACAAGATGTTAAAGAAATACCAGCAAAGAAAAGCAATTTAAAATTAGATAATAATGAATAAAAATCATACAAAAACAGCCAATACACACTTACAATATATACAATATATATAGTAGCTCTCCCCTGCGACTCTGTGGTGAGAGGTAGACCGACTCGAATGGAGGCTGTTGTGTAAGTGAGGAGGGCTCCGCCCTGCTCCCCACTCCTGTCATCACTCTTCCCCTTTCCCTTCCCCTCAGCCTGCAGCCCCTGGCTCAGATTAAGTTGAATATATCGCTCCTGCAAGCAAACTATGATTCTTTGCGCGATGAGAGGTTTCAAAATCAACCAGAATGTTTGAGCAAATTATAGAAAAAATCATGATCTAAATCCATTAAGGAGTTTTCTCATAAAAAGCGGACAGACATACAGACAGACCTTGAATAATATATATATATTATTATATGTATATATATATATATATATATATATATATATATATATATATATATACAATTAATACAGCAGTAACATCCTTATAAATAGAATAAATTATAGTTTTTAAAATCAGATGCCTGGGGAGACAGAAAGAATAGAAAAAACTCCAGATAAAAAACAAAATCTGTAGGGGTTCCAATGCCAAAAGACTGTGCACCCCCCAGGTAAAATTCAGCCTAACATAAATGTGAAGTAGCTCGTTATTATTTGTGTATTCTATTTTTTAGGGGCTTTGATGCAGTGGGCCTTGTGGGAAGTTGGGGTATCACACGAACACCATAGGTGGCTGAAGAGGACTTTCATCAAGCAGTGGTGGCACAGAATGCCTTCACAGAAAAAGATGGAGAACAAACAGAGAAATGTAGAGATTAATAATGATTCCATATTCATTACAGATTATGGTAATTCGATGCACATCTAGCTTATTAAGAGTACATATACAATGTAACCATAAAAAAGGCAAATTTTGAAAATTGGTATCTCTATTGATAAACTATTTCAGATTTTAGGTGCATGATTTTCACATAAAAACTCTGGTCCAGACTCACTCATTTGAACTGAAATCCTTTCTCGAATTCCCAGAGTAACCTCTTTATTAGTTCCTACACTTTCAATGTATTTGACTGCTCAATCAGTGAAGCAATAGATCACATGTGTATGCTTTTGTGTGAAATTTAAAGGGGGAACTGGCAAGACTAAATATTTATAGGAAGTAACCTGTTGGGAACCTCTGCTATGCTTTGCTGCTGCCACTTAACATGTAGTGCTCTTGCTCTTCTATGGACAAACTGACTCCAGTATCTGCCAAAAATGCCAAATTTCGACTTGTCACTGCCATTGTTCTGTTCTCCAGTCTTCCTGTGTGTAGGTGAATAATTTAGCTTTGTTTTCACTTCAGAAGTTTATCTTTTTGGCAGCAAGTCTTCTATGACTTCTCCAGACTATAGAGGTTGCACTTGGGGTTCAGTGGTTCCTGTGATAATGAAGGGAAACAGTTTGATATATCTCTCATCCTCTGCCCATTTCCTTGTGCCTCTTCAGATGAGCTTGGACAGCACATCTTGAAAGTCTTGTCTACTGGGAAAGTTATTTTGGGATAGACCATACAAGATGACCACCTTCTGTCTTGTTTCTATGCCTACTCTTGCCATAGTGTAAGAACTGATGATTTGTTAAACTTTTACATTTGCTACACTCTCACGTTTTAATTTGGTTCAGTTTGATTCCTTCTGTACCAGTTTCTGTTTCCGCTAATCAGTTTGGTCAATCAACTCATAATGTCATTGATCATTAGGAGGTATTTCTTATCCTTTTTTAATCATGCACTGGCTTATAAACATCCATTTATATAACCCTAATCCTAACCCTACAAGGTAATAAAGTTTTTACCTGAAACGGAGTATGTTACGTAATATGTTACTTGCAATAACACAATTCAAGCATTTCTTTGTAATTTACTTTCTTAGCAAGTAGATGTGCTTAGAAATTTGAAATGTATGGTTTCCAATGACACACTGGTACAGAAGGTAGAAAAAAGCACCTAAAAGAGAATACAAATTAAAATCTAAGGTGCCCAAGACTTTTACACAGTGCTATATATACTGATGAGACAAGGGAGAATTCATATGATGCAGGGATTGTAACCACAAGGTTAGTGTGTGATGTCATGTATCCATCCCCCTTCAAAGTAGGCCTGTATAATGCTAAGGTGATCATTTGCCTCAGGAAATGAATTAGTGAATGAATGGATGGATGGAATGATACACAAAAAAAAAAACAGGAGAGGAGACTGAATATGCAAGTACCTTCTTTTAGTTGGCATCAATCTTATTTTCTTCTTAGCCAGATGGCACAGTACATTTTATTAAAGAATTTAAATATAGAATTATGCTTTGAAGTGTGGCAATGTAATGCAGTTGTGAACTTTGCTGTCTCACAGCTCTAGGATACTGTGTTTAAATCCTGGCCCTGGCACTGTTTGTATGGAGTTTGTATGTTCTCCCCATGTCTATAGTGGTACTTTGGTTTTCTTTTGTTATGCCACAGACATGTTAGATTAATTGGGTATTCTTTAATCAGCCCTACATAAGGGTGTGGAAGGGACTGTGGAAGGTTGGCAATGCAACACACTTGGGCCTCATCGTTTCTTGCTCTGTACCTGATGCTGTTGAGATGGCATCTGGCCCTGTCTCCCAAGAAAATAAACTGAAATAAACATGTTTAATGATGGTAGGATGTGTTATACCTCAAAGTAAAACAGGCAGGAAAAACATGCAAAACAAAACATACCTGGTGCAAGTACAAACCCGTACTTTCATCCTCACACTGTCCCAGGTTTTGTGCGTGAAAGTGAATAACAACCAAACAAATTTTAAATCTTGATGATGTTCCTGGTACACTGGACTGAGTAGAATGCTATGTGATGAAAGAAGGTAGTAACATTGCTTAATATTTGGAAAGATTAGAAGAAAGAGGTAAAAGCTTCTGATTTTGCTGAAGATATGTGAGAAGTCAGAATGCGGCATTATAAAGATGTATTGCTGTAGGCATGAAGGGGCCCCAGTAACGCTTCTTGACACACTTCTTCTGAATAATATGTTGTCTAAACGTTTTCAGTGCTATTGTGCCAGAGAAAGAATGTGGACTGTTACTCATAATGGAAATCAGTTTTGTCTTCATTCATTGCTCTTCTACTAAGTCCAGTGGGTCATCACTGAAGTTACTTCAGGTGATTTGGTGGAACTCTCTTAAAATGAAGTTCCTGGCCCAGCACACTATAGCATGGAAAATCACACTGGCCATCACACAGACATGAAGGATGTTACTACCAGCATTAAAGTAACATACTCTCCCAAGAAAAAACAAGTCTGCTCTGCCCTTTCTTATATCCTTGTTTTGTTTTACTAGACCAGTCTAGCAGGTCAGTGATTTGGACCCCCAAGTGCTTGTAGCAATGCACCACCTCCACATCCATTCCTTGAGTAGTGAAGCCGTTTGGTGCTGTCAGACTTAATAACCAATTCATGAAAGTTCCAGAAAGAATCTTTGTTTGCTTAGACCAGTAACTGGCTCCATATAGATAATAACCATGAATACTGTAGATGGTAACAGATTTGTGGAATATGAATGGATTCCTCTTGCTGCATACATCCAGAAACTCAGGCTATGTTCAGGTATTCTTTATCTGTTAGTGTCCTGCTAAGTAGCCTATCATAATTGAAAAATGTAAGAGTTTTCCAACATATTAGAAAGTTTTTTAAGGCATAAAGAATCGACTTTATATATATTTATGCAAACAACCCATCCCAGAATAAAATGGTGCTTTGTCCAACAACGGTTTTATGAGGAACCATATAACCAAATAAAGAACCATAAAATGCCATTAAATAAACATTAATTATGAAAATGGTCCTAGTTATAAAACAATTTATATAAAACAATGAAATAATTAAGGAAATGTCCAGTGATCCATAACAACCACTGTGTGCAGAAACTTTAATTGTCAACTTTAGTTGTAATGATCAGCCTGTCTCACTCAGCATGGTGTCTTCCCAACTTAGGGTACCTGGGCTCAGTTACCCATTTTCACGATTCCTTTCATGGTGAAAAGGTTAAGAACCCCAAACCTCTTTTATTAGAGGACAAAGAACCCAGGAGGGATACGGCCTATGATAGGGTCCAAGCAAGAAGGTCAAAAAACAAAGACAGGACTGCCTCTTCCAGTTATGTGAACCCAGGAAATATTAAATACTGTAAATAGCATCTGAATGTCTGGTACTGAATACTGTTTTGAAAGTTTTGTATTTTGCTTGCATAACAGTCACATCTATAAATATTCTACACTTTTTCCATCTCACCATATAGGATTTTTGGGGTATTCTTGTGTTCCCCAATTTTTAAAAAGGAACTGTCTAGGTACATCCATTTGTTAGTTTCTGCTGTGGTCAAGACCTTGACAAATGCTCTTCTTGGCCTTAAATGACACTTAGAATAAGGGCACTGATAGTGCATCTATCAGTCACTTACTTCTAGGTAACAAGACCTTAACAAATGCTTTGTTTACATTATATAACAATAAGTGACTTGACAGATGTACCATAACAAGCCCTAAAAGCTGCAATTCTAAAGTGTTAGCACTTAATTGGCACCTTTAAATTAGCTTGGTGTGACTGAGTGTGTCCTCCATTTGTCTGACATTCCATCTAGGATTGTGCCCAATGCTGCTTGGATAGGCTGTGGCTCTAAGCTATTGTGTGTGTGTATATACTGTATACAGTATATATATATATATATATATATATATATATATATATATATATATATATATATATATATATATATATATATATATATATATATATATATATATATTGCAACACCGATTTGTCTTTCTGTTTGTCTGTCTGCTTTTCATGAGAGAACTACTTAACAGATTTAAATTGTGTTTTTTTCTATAATTTGCTTGAACATTCCAGTTGATTTTGTGACTTCTCTCATCGCCCTATGTATCATAGTTTGCTTGTGGTACCAATTTATTTGTGCAAATTCAAGAGACATGCAGCGGGACGAGGGGTTATCTGTCAGGCTTGATCCCATGTGGACAAAGCTGGAAGCACTGTGAAGATTAGGTGTTTTGATTTTTTCCGAATAATGGAGTATCACAGTTGGTGAGACTAATGGACCGTGTTTGTGATGTGGGTGTAAGCAACGCTGGCGCACCAAATGGACCAGTCCTGTCTCCTTTTCTCTTTACTCTACACACCTCAGACAATAAATATAATACCAGGTTGTGTCATTGGTAGAAATTCTCAGACGATTCTGCACTAATGGGGTGCATTAAAAAGAGTATAGGGAGTCAGATGGACTACTTGACTGCAACTCCACATTAAGTCACTTAGGACCCAAAAATGGTTCCCATATGGCATTGCTCTGAAGAACGTCTCTAGCACTTTTATTTTTAAGAGTGTATAATACTTTTTGCTGTTTACCACCATTTTAATTGAAATGATTTCCATTTACAGTTTACTTTTAAGTGTTTCTAGAATTTGAAGATGAGACATTTAATACAAAATGAGAAATTCAGTTAGTTTACAGCACCTTCTTCCTCTCAGATTTACACTCATTTCCATGACTGTTTGGTAAATGAGGGCCACATTGTCACCCACCCAAGCTTTGGAAAGCCTTGTCCACCTCCTGTGTATGTGCTGCACTCATACAATGAATGTTTGTGGTGGGCTGCAGCCCTATGTCTACTGTAAAGGGCTACTTTTTCCTCTTTTATAAGCTCACTGAGGTCTAGGTGTTGTAGCATGACACAAATCCATGTGTTAAAATATACAATACAATACAATACACTTTATTTTTGTATAGCCCAAAATCACAAAAGTAGTTCCGCAATGGACTTTAACAGCCCCCCAACCTTGACTCTCTAAGAAGACAAGGAAAAACTCCCTAAAAAAACCCTTCTAGGGAAAAATAGAAAACCTTGGGAAAGGCAGTTCAAAGAGAGACCCCTTTCCAGGTAGGTTGGGCGTGCATTGGGTGTCAAAAACAAGGGGGTCAATACAATACAATACACAGAACAAAACACAAGTTATCCTCAATACAGTATAATAGTAAAATAAAAATATTACAAGTACAGAACATAATTTAACAGTAGATAATATCACATAATATGATTTGGATTTGTTTAGAGTCCTAGAGACCTTAGCCATCAAGCTGCCTCCCCCATTTGACCATTCCAGAGCTGAGACAGAGCTGGGCCAGCCAATCTGATGAAAGGACCCCTCTACCCAATGATTCCTGTGATCCTCCATCAGAGATGACTTTATCTTATGTAGGAAAAACAACTTGGCACGTGAGCAGCGGCACCAAGTGCCTCATTTGAGTACCGAGAAGAGAAACACAATAGTAACAAATATTACTTATGTTTTAGTGCTAATGGCCAACAATAGAGATGCACAGTTAATCAGTAGCTCTAGTCAGGATATGCTAAACTGAAGTAGTGAGTCTTCTGCCAGGATTTGAAAGCTGAGACTGAAGTGGCATCTCTTATAGTGGCAGGCAAACCATTGCACAGTTTAGGGGCCCTGTAATTAAAAGCTCAAAAAAATATATAAAAAACATATAAAATGAATCCAGTAAGAAAATAATAAATTAACAGATACACAAACTAAGAATAAATCTGTTTTTAATTTCAAACACTGAAAGAAGGAAAAAACACTAGAAAACAACAACTCAGTGTTTTGGCTTAAATTGGAATCTGACATTACAATTACCATTAAAGTTAGGGTGGAGGCAGATGATGAAGAATGAACAGGTCACAAACTGTAGCACAAGGGGAAAAATATATCTAATGCATCCACCTCCTTGAGGTTAATGAGTCATCAGAATGGCTAACAGGAAGGCAGAGTTGTGTAAGCTTGACCAGTGGGTGTCACACAGCAATGGAATTTTTAGACAGACAGCACATTGGCTTCTCCTCTGTGGTGAGCGATTGCGCACACCTGTTCGCCTCAGAGATTTTGCAATGAAAAAAAAAAAAGGAAGCTATTACTGTTTGTTCTCCTGAGCATTAGCAAAAAAGCAAAAAACCGCAGCTGCACCAGCAGTTAACAGATATAGAAGGCAGAGTCATGTTACATAATCTTAGGATAACGTTTGTGTAGCATGTGGGAAGTGGTACCATAAAAAAAAATATATATTAAACACGGTCAGGAAGCATTACAACAGTTTTATTTTATGGTTTATAAGCATGAACACCTAATGAAACTGTATTTTGTGTGCAACAGAAGAATCAGCACCTGCCCTGTTTGACCAGGCTTTACTAATATGAATTAGCGGAAAGGTAAATGTGGCTCAGCTTAGGGACATGCTTGTAATAAAACCAAAGGTAAAGTCAATGTAAGAACTGTCTCGATTAAACAGACACCCATTTTCTGGGCCTGCTGACTGAATTCAGGGTCACAGACAGCCAGATACACTGTCTTCATGAACACAATGTAATGAAATCTTCTCACACCTGGTAATTTCAGTTCTGTGGGGGCAAAGCCTATTATGCACATCAAGTGTGAGGCAGAAACAATCCTGGATGGGAAGCCCACTCACACAGGGGGCTAATCTGGAAACAGCCATCAAAATATCATGCATTTTTTTGGGATATGAGAGAACATGCAAACACCACACTGACATTGGACTCAGAATGCTTGATCCATGCCATAGCAGTGCTAACTATTGTATTCTGTGATAGCTAGATTTTTAATTTTAATAATTAATAAACTCAACATTTTAATGTAAGATTATTAAATTATCAACAACAGCAACGTGCATTTTCATAAAAGTGAAGCTCAAAGTGCTTTAACAAGGAGTAAAAGAAATGCTGATGATATAAAATAAAATTTGACTGACAAAAAATTTCCACTTGATAGATGATAAAGGTACTATGTACTGTATCTCTACCTGAATGTGTGGATCTCCATCTTAAGATCAGATGAGACTCCTGTCTTACATGTTCTTGCAGTCTTAAACCAAGCAAGCGGGTCTTTGTTTTTCTCAAAGAATAAAAATCAAATGAAAATATTATTAAATTCCATAGGGATAGAAATGAATAATCTTTAAACAGAGCACTATTAATAATTCCTAATCTTCAGGAGGCTACCAGCGATGAGCAAAACGATTCAGATGAAATTTATTTTTCAGTGAAAGTTGGTATTTGTTTTCCTCAAAAATATGCAAAATCACTTCCTGTAAAATTTGTGCCATTGACAAATTAACGCAGATGTTTATTTAACAGCACTGGACTCGATTTTTGTCTTGTGTTAATGTCTTTTTGAGCCATCAGATATGTGATGTGTTTTGTACTGGTAAGAGGGATGCCCACTTTGCCAGTTTTGATGACAGTCTTGGAAATCGCAATCCTAAAGAAGAATCACAGACAGAAATGCAAGTCCTGGCTCCATGATGCAAGCAGCGTCTGTAGGAATCGAGAAACAGGAAAGAGCAGTTTCAAGGTAATCGCGGGGTTGAATGGATACAAGCGGCTTTCTATGTACTAATTTTCCTGTGAAGAAAACACGGTAATGTGCATAATGGTGCATTTTGGTGTTGGAAATATGCAATATGTCACATTTTTGAAAAAACACACTGCACCTACACTGTGATTTGATTTTATCAGTTTTGATGACCTGCATTGCAAAGCTGAATAAAAAAGCACAGGTAAACAAGTGTGAATGAGTCTTTATGGAAAAAAAAATGCTTGGTTTCTATGCCGCAAACATTTTTAAAACCCCAAAAAACATTTTTCAGTGAGATTCATGTTTCACAAATGTTAAGTCGCTAGTGAAATTTATTTTATGTCAGTTTCGAGAAGGTGCATTCAAATCAAAATTACCCTGTTTCATTTATCAATAGTGGTCACAATATTCCATATACTCCGTGGATGATTCTTGTCCTTGGCTCAGTGTTATCAACAATATGAAGGCTAAAGACCAAACTACTGAAGGTTTTCCTTTTATAGCCACCTAATCAAATCCAGACCCCTTGATTAGCAGCTCCTGACTTTTCTTACCTTCTTAACTGATATAGAAGAAATAGCAGTGCACTAAGTTTTTCACATATGGCCACTGAATGTTGACCAGATAATTCCAACATAAAAACATATACAGTATGTGTTGTTTTTTTACCTGAATTTAGGGTGGTCTAGAAACTGAGGACTAAATGATTGTTAGTTATATCGTGATCAGTACAACCATAGACT
This sequence comes from Polypterus senegalus, assembly GCF_016835505.1. NCBI lineage: Eukaryota > Metazoa > Chordata > Cladistia > Polypteriformes > Polypteridae > Polypterus > Polypterus senegalus. The sequence continues at coordinate 143,854,830 of NC_053159.1, read as the reverse complement.
GGAAGAAGCAATTCTAATTTTAGAATGCAATAAGCATACAGTGAGATGCAAAAGTTTGGGCAACCTTGTTAATAGTCATTATTTTCCTGTATAAATCGTTGGTTGTTACGATAAAAAATGTCAGTTAAATATATCATATAGGAGACACAGTGATATTTGAGAAGTGAAATGAAGTTTATTGGATTTACAGAAAGTGTGCAATAATTGTTCAAACAAAATCAGGCAGGTGCATAAATTTGGGCGCCACAAAAAAGAAATGAAATCAATATTTAGTAGATCTGCCTTTTGCAGAAATTACAGCCTCTAAACGCTTCCTGTAGGTTCCAATGAGAGTCTGGATTGTGGTTGAAGGTATTTTGGACCATTCCTCTTTACAAAACATCTCTAGTTCATTCAGGTTTGATGGCTTCCGAGCATGGACAGCTCTCTTTAACTCACACCACAGATTTTCAATTATATTCAGGTCTGGGGACTGAGATGGCCATTCCAGAACGTTGTACTTGTTCCTCTGCATGAATGCCTTAGTGGATTTTGAGCAGTGTTTCGGGTCGTTGTCTTGTTGGAAGATCCAGCCCTGGCGCAGCTTCAGCTTTGTCACTGTTTCCTGGACATTGGTCTCCAGAATCTGCTGATACTGAGTGGAATCCATGCGTCCCTCAACTTTGACAAGATTCCCAGTCCCTGCACTGGCCACACAGCCCCACAGCATGATGGAACCACCACCATATTTTACTGTAGGTAGCAGGTGTTTTTCTTGGAATGCTGTGTTCTTTTTCCTCCATGCATAACATCCCTTGTTATGCCCAAATAACTCAATTTTAGTTTCATCAGTCCACAGCACCTTATTCCAAAATGAAGCTGGCTTGTCCAAATGTGCTTGAGCAGACCTCAAGCGGCTCTGTTTGTGCTGTGGGCGGAGAAAAGGCTTCCTCTGCATCACTCTCACATACAGCATCTCCTTGTGTAAAGTGCGCCGAATGGTTGAACGATGCACAGTGACTCCATCTGCTTCAAGATGATGTTGTAGGTCTTTGGTGCTGGTCTGTGGGTTGACTCTGACTGTTCTCACCATTCGTCGCTTCTGTCTATCGAAAATCTTTCTTGGTCTGCCACTTCGAGCTTTAACTTGAACTGAGCCTGTGGTCTTCCATTTCCTCAATATGTTCCTAACTGTGGAAACAGACAGCTTAAATCTCTGGGACAGCTTTCTGTATCCTTCCCCTAAACCATGATGGTGAACAATCTTTGTCTTCAGGTCATTTGAGAGTTGTTTTGTGACCCCCATGTTGCTACTCTTCAGAGAAAATTAAAGGAGGAGGGAAACTTACAATTGACCCCTTAAATACTCTTTCTCATTATAGGATTCACCTGCGTATGTAGGTCAGGGGTCACTGAGCTTACCAAGCCAATTTGAGTTCCAATAATTAGTTCTAAAAGTTTTGGAATCAATAAAATGACAACGGTGCCCAAATTTATGCACCTGCCTGATTTTGTTTGAACAATCATTGCACACTTTCTGTAAGTCCAATAAACTTCATTTCACAACTAGTGAGGGTTTGTATTACACCTCACCCAGAGTGCTTCCTGCTTCACACCTGATGTTCCCAGAATGGTCTTTGGCCCCCTTGATGTAAACTAGAATAAGTGGAATTAATGATGGGTAGAGTTTGACTATTGTGAGGTTAATTTCATTATCAGTTCTGAACAGTTTTTTTTTGTGATTTCTGGAAATTTAATTTTATTTCTTGTGCTGTGTTTTGATGATCTCATCCTGTGTTTCACTTCGTGTTTTGGCCGCTGTTCCCACTGAGGGGTTGTGCTGTACATGTGTCGGTTGGTGACATGGCGAAAAGACCTTCTTTAACAGTGAGATCCTTCAGTAAACACTTGTCAGAACTTTCTTAAAAATAAAAGAAACTAGCATAACCTAAAATAATGAAATACGTTTATATAGAACATCTAGTAACAATGAGTTGCTTCATTCACTACAATTTTTGGTTTGCTCAATATAGGAAAGTTGGTCTGATCAAGTGTCTCTTTCCAGTATCAGAGTTACAATTTTCTTGTGCTATGCTCCATCCATCCATCACCCAGCCTGCTATATCCTAACTACAGGGTCACAGGGGTCTGCTGGAGCCAATCCCAGCTAACACAGGGCGTAAGGTAGGAAACAAACCCCGGGCAGGTTGCCAGCTACACATCCACACACCAAGCACACACTAGGGACAATTTAGGATTGCCAATGCACCTAACCTGCATGTTTTTGGACTGTGGGAGGAAACTGGAGCACCGGGAGGAAACCCACGCAGACACGGTGAGAACATGCAAACTCCACGGAGGGACGACCCGGGAAATGAACCAGAGTCTTCTAACTGTGAGGCAGCAGTGCTACCACTACGCCACCGTGCCACCCCCTCTGCTATGCTCTTACCAGAAAAATGAAATAAAAAAAAAAAGTGACCCTGTTTTTTTTTTTTTTTAAACAGATGTTAATTAAAAATCCTACCATGCACATTACAACAGCTGGACAGAGATCCACTCAGCTGGATGAAATGGCTGGTTAGTAAGCCGAAGATCTCAGGTTCACAGCTTGTGGATGGAGTTTTGCCAGCAACACCACAGAGTGGATTCTTCAACAAAAACACACACCTGATTCTGCCATGAGATTCCTTGTGATCCTATAATTTTAATAACTGGGTTCAATAAATCAAAGTATAAATAAATCATTCCATATTACGTTGAAGAGGTATGATTCTACATCCTTTCAGCCATCTTGTCTCCCTCAGCATCATCAAATCAATTCTGTAGTTGTGATGCCACACCTACATATCCTTTTTTGTTCCCTAAGCACAAGTTTGGTCCTACTTTGTGCCTGATCTTTCAGTTCACTGTAATTTTAAAAGTGGATTAGGAAGGTGCAGTAAAAAAAAATAGATGAATGGGTTGCTATTGCAGAGTCACTTCAGATCACATCTGTCCTTCCTCCTCTGTGATCTGATCCACATTTGGGGAGAATATGTCTGCAGCAGCATAGTTTTAAAAGCATGTGTTCTACTGATGATGAACAGGGCAGAAATTTTGCTTTATGATCTTATATTTTTTAGACGTCTCTTACAAAAGGTTCTCAAGAACTTAGCGACTTCAATAAACCATTGTCAAGTGATGCAATTAAATTATATATCATCTTGTGTACATCTAACATTCTTTATAAATTCTTTATTAATTACAGTATTGTCTGCGTTCATTAGGGAATCTTTTTTCATGTAATCATTTGTTTCTTTTTTTAACCCTTTCGGCCCTGGCTTTTCTGTTGTTATGGGAAAAATTATTTTGTGAGATATTCAACCTTTGGGGTGTCTAGGAAGCTCAAAAATGAAAAAACAACAACAAAAAAATCACTATTATTATACAATAGCTGGCAAATACTTCAATCTTCTTGATTTGGTGTGCACAGTTCCATTTTCAGTCTCTTCAGTCTGCACTAATAGTAGCACACCCAGTTCTAATGGCTACAAACGTATCTGTGCTTTACAAAAATGGCTGCATATTTATGTGCTAGTAACAGGATGTCAGGACCAAAAGCGTTAATGAGTGTTTAGGTCTCTCAATTATTTTACATTTATAGCACAAAACTGAATAAGAATAACAGCAATCCACTTGTACCCTGACCAACTTTGTCCCATTCCATCGCTAAAAAGACAAAGCGAAAAGTAAGTTTATAGAACATTTACTCTGCCGATCTACAGCCCACCTGCTACGTCTGCATGTCAGACTCTGGTAAACAGTTAGCTGGTACAGTCAGTTGCTCAGTTTTGACTGGCTGGGTTCTATTAGTCAAATCTAAGGAATCGCCTCGTCACATTATGTGGATTTCCCTCTTATTGGTATCCACCTAAGAGTTTAAAAACCAACCACCTTTTAGACACAGCTCTTTGCAGACACTTCCAATACTGAGGTCCCTTCAGACGTCCTGTTCCCAACCATCCCTGGGAAATAGAAGAAGCACTTCAGGAGGAGGCAGTTTAACTCAGAGAGAATACAAAATGTCCCAAGAACAACTTCACTACTTGATTTTTTTGTTGTCTTCAACATCTGAAGCAATTTACTTCTTACTGTTGAACAGCTACCATCTCAGAGCATTTTCTTTTTGTGTTTTCATATAGTAACAGGTCAGTTGACACAACAACAAAGTCCAGACCTCTTATCCAGAGTGCTCTAGTACCAGGAACATTCATGTACATTTTAGCAAAAGTTCATCCCTGTATTTTCTAAAGCAGCTTAACTACTACAGGGTTTCAGGGAGCAGGAGATTCTCCCCATGGGTTTATCAATAAAATCCACCCAATGACCTCAGTGATGTACCTACTCACTCTGTCATCACTCTAAGCCTACTGCCACTTAGCCAACATCGAGAGTGTAGACTTACCACAGGGACTAAAACTTCAAGTCCTATTAGCTCTACGTCTTGATTGGTTTTGCCTATTATTTAGGGTTAGCTTAATGTATTCTCCCTTTATGGTAATTGTGAATTGAGACGTCAGTTTAGGTAATGGCCCGCACATGCTGTAATTAGGTCAAGCTACAGGACCTGAGGGCTATTGAAGCCTGGTTCTGTTGTTCTTTCAATGGAGTTGCATTAGGTAACGTGCAATTCATACCGTCCTTGCTCCATTTATGAATTCTGTGTTGTTCTTTTTGATTTTGAGGATCTTTTCAGCATTTAGTTATTTGCTTTTCTGGCTTTTTTTACTTTGGTACTATTATTATTATTAAGTCATTTTTCAGTTTTGGATGACCTTCTGCTCTGTTGGGCCCTTGAGCAAGGCCCTTAACCTGCAACTGCTGAGCGCTTTGAGTAGTGAGAAAAGCGCTATATAAATGCAAAGAATTATTATTATTATTATTGGTTATTTGTGGATTCTTTTTTTTTTGCATTTTTATTATTCTGTTCTTTTTTAATTTTGTTATATTTTCTTTGATTCTTTAAGAATTTTTTGCATTTTCTTTGAATCTTTCTCTTTCACATTTTTGTATTTGGTTATGTTTTGCTGTTTTGGGCTATTTTTTATTGATTAAACAAATTACTCTATTGAAGTTCATGCATTTATTTTCATAAACATTTCCGCCTCCATTTGCGGCAGCAGTCATAACACTGCATACTTCAATTCCCTTTTCTAGGCTTGTTTCAAATTTTGCTTTCTGCTACTTGTGTTGTGACTTTTCTACAGATGGATTTATCATGTCTTGTTTGTGACCACTTAAACAAAATAATAAAAAATTCATTTCCCATTAGACATATGCAACAGGATGAAAAAAAGCACATACTCGGTCATAGAAAGAGCTAAAAGTAGCATTCGGGCTTTAAGGAGTGGAGGCAACATTTAAATATTTAGTCAGGAATAGACAGTGAGAAGGAAGGCCAAGAAGAGCCGGTTGCTATCATAAATGTATTAGTCTACTTCTGGTTCTGATTACCTGATATGTCTGAGGGCTACATTTCTATTTGCCTTGATAAAGTTAATTTTTACAAACAAAGAACAAAAAAAAAAAACCCCAAAAAAGGCCAAAACCACAAAAAAGCTCCAGAATTCTGTACTTAATTTAAATTAATTTACAGTATGCACTGATTTAATTTAATCAAGAATTTCAAAATGATACAATCAAAAAGCCAATAGATATATTGATTTTCAGAACAATGAGATTCCAAAAAAGATAAAAAAGTAAATCAAGAAGGTTGTTTTTCTGTAAATAATTTAAAAACCAAACAGAAAGCTATTTAATAGAAAGAAGAAAAAAGTAGGAAAAGCTTAAAAAAAACTATTGCAAATAAGAATAAACAAAATCATGGAAATAAAAAACCCTAATGAACCAAAGCCAAAGGAGGAAATCCAAAAACACCAAAACTATTGTAATTAACACTTCGATGAAAACAGACTCTCAGGGTTGCAACTGAAACTGGAAAAGCCACGAGATGGAAAAAAGGCTTTAGGTACAAACGCAGGCAAGGTCAGGTCAGAGCTGAAATAACCCAAATAATATGGGCAAATTGTAAACCAAAATCCAAAAAACAGTAAAACGCAGTATCACACACATGGCGCATGGGAGGCAGCTAAAGGGCTCAAAACAAAGTAATTCTTTGCCAGGCCTTGGTAGAGTACACTGATCCTTTCACTTTTCTCCCTGCAGACCAGCCACTGGAAGTTCTGTCTGGGCTCGATGACGTCACTTCTGGTCCTGGGTCCAATGACACCACTTGCGGTTCCAGGCTCGAAGACATCACTTCCAGTTCCTCTCCAGATGACGTTATTTCCCCTGACCAGCTTTAAAACTACCATATTCCCCCTGTTATCTCAGTTCTGTTTTGGACTCATATCTTGTAAAAACCTATTATTTGATTCTGTCCTTTTTTCAGCCAAACTCAAGTATGCAGGGTGGCTACCCTAAAATTTTTTGTTGTGTCAAGGCGTGTCTTTTCACAGTAGTCAAAATAATTATACCAAAGATTTTAATGATACCTCAGATTCTTTTGGCCCACTCCACAATTAATTGGCATGAATATCTGTGATCCAAGTGTTGGAACTAAGCTACTGGATGCCCCCGTATTTCCTTGGTGGTGTGTGAAGACCCAGTGCATCATGTGATCTGCACATCACATGACCAGTAAATGGGATAACAGCTATTATCAACATGGCTCCATCCATCAAAAGATAGATGCAACATGGTTTTGCCAGAATTGCAAGTTCATATATACAGTAAAAATGCATAAAATAAACATAAATTAAAAATCACACAGAATCAGAAATCAGAATGCAAAACTGTCCTGCTCCACTGACAGACTGAGGAGACCCCACACTATGCAACTCTTCAATTCCACCCGGGGGGATAAATGTTAACATTATACAAAGTTATAGTCTGCTTTACCTGCATTTTAATCACTCTTTAATTTAATATTGTTTTTTATCAGTGTGCTGCTGCTCTATCTATCTATCTATCTATCTATCTATCTATCTATCTATCTATCTATCTATCTATCTATCTATCTATCTATCTATCTATCTATCTAACATTTAATGTTAGCTAATGCCACCTCAAATAACTAGTGACAGGAAGCTGTCTTAAATAAATAATAATAAATGGTCCTGTTATAGACACACAGAGTCCTCAAAAATTGTTGTGACAAGGGACAGAGCCAGGAGATTACCTATTTAAGACAAGAAACAAGGTCACAATGAGCAAAGGGTGAAAAATCAAAAAGACGGTTGTAACAAAATACAACAAAACATTCTATCGCAAGGCCTACTTGGACAACCTACAGTCACTAAGTTATTCAAAAGGCTGTAATATCCACAGATGGATACAGGGAAGTGATTAGGTTGCCCTACTTGTACAATACTTTAAATCCTGTGACATCACTACTGCAACAGAAATTGTCGTGTGACCAAATTCAAAATGGTGTCGCCGTAAACAAAAAACAAAATGGCAGCAAAAGTCAACTTTTTGTTTTCAAAACTAAACGTGAATCAAATGTCCAATCTAGAATTTATACATGTAGAAACCCTTAATTTAGCAAAAATAAACATAACTATGTTAAAAGTCCAAATGACCGGAGTCGAGAAGTGTCAGAAATTACCAAAGCATTATTGTGGGTGAAAAAATAAATCATACAAAATATGCAACTAAAAGGAAAGGCAGAATTAAGAAAAATGAAACAATGGGAGCAAAACACTCCTGTAAACATTACAAGAACAGTGACGGCAATGGACTCAATCTTTCAACTGAGGTAGAGCCAACACTTTGTACTTTAAGGCCAAAAACAATGGAAGTGACACAAGTGGAAATGCTGATTTCCATAATTCCTTTATGGAAAATAAAGGCTCTCTTTTATAGAACTCCATAGGGTGTTTAGCTCTTTGTGTATAATTGAAAAAATGATGTGCCTATTTGATTACAAATAGTAAAGGTTTGTATATTTAGCCCCAGTACTGTATTGTGCCTATCATATTGTAGGCTTTCATCCATCCATTATCCAACCCGCTATATCCTAACTAGAGGGTCACGGGGGTCTGCTGTAGCCAATCCCAGCCAACACAGGGAGCAAAGCAGGAAACAAACCCCGGTAAGGGCACCAGCCCACTACAGGGTGCACACTAGGAACAATTTAGAATTACCAATGTGTCTAACCAGCATATCTTTATGAGGAAACCCACGCAGACACGGGGAGAACATGCAAACTCCACGCAGGGAAGCGAACCTGGGTCTCCTAATTGAGAGGTAGCAGCGCTACCCACTGCGCCACCCCTATTGTAGGTTTGCAATAGCAAAATGAAAGAATAAGCGTCCAAGAAGAACAGTCCAGTTTATTAATACATATGTAAAATATGTGTGTAAGTGGTGGCTGCAGACAGGTAAACCGGATTAGGAGCTCAGCACTGGTAAACCAATTTCAGATCATACTGTCTAAGGCTAATAATTAATGATCAGATGTTAATGGAGATGCTGGGCTGTTGAAGCCATTAATTCAGCTCAGTGGAGCCAGTCCTGCCCGGGACCTGCCACAGCTGTCATTGCGTTTGCTTAATTATTCCTCTGCCTTCAGGCACTTCCCCCTTTCCTTTCTAAAACTAGAGGAAGGTGCAGTGAGGTGGTAGTGAGCCCTTAATTTGAAGGGCATGAATCTTGGCAAGCTACACAATAAAGCCTGTGACATTTTTTGCCCCAAAGTTGTAAACTGGTGCATCATGACTGAAAAAAAAATCTTGGCCACAATTAGAATGCTTTGCGATCAAAGACAGCCAACCTGACAAGGTAACAAAAACGTGAAGCATTGCTACCCTTCTGTATTTTTCAGTAACTGTGAAAATTTTTAAAATGCCTCATTTTGCTTCCTTTGTTGTGTGCCATGTCTCATTGTTTAAAGAAGAAGAGCCATCAGTGAGTCTTCAAGGTGGGTGAATAATTTGCAAATGTTAATAACGTCTGCTTCCAGCTCCTTGTTTGCACAATAAAGTATCCGAAGGTACAGCCGTTGGATGTGTTTGCCCAGGTTATCTACATTCAGTTTGAATGTAATGACATGTTCAAGGAAATGATGGCAATTGTCTGTTTGTTTTCATTTTGGTATAGGGCACTTCATTTTCAAGGTGACTGGAGAATTTGTCCTTTGGAGGGGGCAGGCATGGGGGTCTTTTTGACTCCAGTTCTTTTAATACTGACAACCACGTTGCTCCATTCCTGCATGCTTTCATGCTCATCTCCACTGAACAACAATTTTTATTTCCAACAGGCTCCTTTTCCCCCACCAAAGTGGGGTTTTGGGGTCAGTCATGAATATTACCAACATGAGAGAGGTTAGGAGCTGATACAGTACATTTCTGCAGCCACCACATGACAAACCAACTCAGGATCCCAGATTAGAACCCGAATGCAGCGGTGACACCTCAGTACCACACTAGTTCCGATGGAATGGACCCAATGTGAGGTTTTTTATGGTGGCTGGAATGCCAATTCTGAGACCAACCCCCAGGTTTTTCCCTGCAGGTATTAGGGCCTGCTTACAGGGCTGGATGCAGATTAACGTCATACCAAGGACAGAGCAATTACAGGTTAAGGGACTTGCTCATGGGCCCAACAAAGTAGAGTCAATTTTGCCGTTTACAGGTTTTGAACCTTTAGACTTTCCGATTGCCAGTGCAAATTGCTAGCTTCAGAGCCACCACTCCACCTCAACTTAAGGTACAGATCTATTCATATATTTTGTGGACCTTCTTATATGTTCTGGAATGGAGCTCGAGTGAGCTGGGTTTGATAATCCAATCTGATAGTTTGCATGTTCTCCTCATGTGCAGACAGGTTTCCTCCAGGTTCTCCATTTGTCTCCCACATACCCATTATATTCAGGTTGAATGACAACACTGATGTGCAGGTGACTTTGGATGTATGTGATGGACTGGCATCCATATCCCGGACTGGTATTGCATTTAACAGTTCTCTGTTCTCTTTAACAGAGAAAGCCAGTGTGGAAAATCCATCCATCCATCCATTTTCTAACCCGCTGAATCCAAATACAGGGTCACGGGGGTCTGCTGGAGCCAATCCCAGCCAACACAGGGCACAAGGCAGGAACCAATCCTGGGCAGGGTGCCAACCCACCGCAGGACACACACAAACACACCCACAGACCAAGCACACACTAGGGCCAATTTAGAATCGCCAATCCATCTAACCTGCATGTCTTTGGATTGTGGGAGGAAACCAGAGCGCCCGGAGGAAACCCACGCAGACACGGGGAGAACATGCAAACTCCACGCAGGGAGGACCCAGGAAGCGAACCCGGGTCTCCTAACTGCGAGGCAGCAGCGCTACCACTGCGCCACCGTGCCGCCCAGTGTGGAAAATCAATGAATTATAATACTTTTAAGACACCTTCTATTATTTTGACCTAATTATTTTTGTCTTCATAATTTACAGTAACCTTCAAGTCATTATAAGGTGTCCAGCCCTTAAATGAGCAGAGTTTGGGACTCAGTCTACTGAATTATTAATACCTCTTAAATGGGTAGGCAAGCTACTTTAATGGGCCTACTTTGTTGCCCTCTTCTTATGAGAAAATCACTCCTAAATAATCACAATTGTATATAATACCTTATGCTGATTTCACATTACTCAACTTTTAGTCTTAAGGCATGTCAAACTTATCAACTGCAGTTGATGATGTTGTTGCCAGATCAATTTGCATGACTAAAATCTCTGGCCATGTTACATTTACTGACTGCATGCCAACCTTCCTGTACAGTTCTGCTCACCCCTTTCTGTGACAGCCATTAATGTGCTGCCTGATGGAACCAGTGCTGATAGGCTAACAAGTATGGCAAGTTCAGCCACAGTCTGTGGTCTTTATTTTTCCATTTTTTATATGGTACAAAACAAAGCAACATAAGACAGGTCAGCTTTTGTTCTGTTTGTAAGGTCCAAACACCCCATGTTTCTTATTCCTTGTCACTGCATTATACTAATTGTACTTCTGGAAGAGCATTCATTATTAGCTCTTGTGCACATGGAGCCCATCTCTACCACTAAAGAGTCATGGACTAATTGATCTGAGCCGCTGGGTATGTCACAATACGTTACTGGCCTTCACGGGAGTGGGCCGCTGACTGCCCCTGAATCATTGAAATTACGTAAATGAAGGCTAGAATTGAAAATCGCTTTAAAAGTCACGTAATGTGACATGGCCTTCATACAGTGAGTATGTCACAGTGTGTTATGTTGCAGAGAGGGTTTCTTTCTTGAACTGTGTTCGTGAGTTGATTTATGTAGATTTGCACTTTGTACTGTTAGGAATTTTTTTTATTAAGTTAATTGATTTCACGTGTGTAATTGGTCCAGTAACAGTTTGGGAACCTAATAAAAGACAGGCTCTAAAAACGAGGACAGGAGAAAAAAGGGACAAGAAATGGTCTTGTGACACTGTATAGGAAGCTAGAGGGTTGGAAGCAGCACTATAGAGACAAATTAAAGTTATGGAGATTTGTTTTATACTGTGGGATCCCAAAGCATTCCCAGATATCTCCCAGAAAGCCCTCCTCTCAACATGCCTATAAAACCACCACAGGGAGGCATCCAGGATGCATCCGTATCAGATGCCCAAATCATCTCAATTGGCTCCTCTCGATGTGGAGGATCATACTCAATAACCCGTAATGACAAAATGGGATCATGTTTTCAGGAAGGTTTGGAAATTTATTAAAAACCAAAAATTAAACTCTCTCATTCATATAAGTATTTCAATCCTAATTCAGTACTTTGTAGAATTCCCTTTTGAGGCAATTTCAGTTTTGAGTCTACTAGCTTTGCACACCTGGATTTGCTCAGTTTATCACACTCTTCCTGGCAAATCCTCTCAAGTGCCATTTGATTGTATAGGGTGGGTCTGTAAACTGCCTGTGACGATGTGGGTTCGGCTCCACACTCCCATCGCTGTTCGGGACCCCTTCAACCCAACACCGTCGGTAATGTCACCAATGAGCTATACAGTGGAGGCAATAACAATTGAGCAAGGGGATGGTTCAAAATGTGCAAAGTGCTTTTATTAAAAGACAATCAAAAAACTGTGTTTAAATAAATAGTGCAGTGATTCCAAATCTCTTCCGTAAATAAAGAATCTGTAAAAGAAATGTAGAGGTTAAAAAGATACAAAAACAATCTTTAAAACCAGAGGTTAAAATGTTCCTACGGAAGCAGTCTTTTAAAAACCAATAACAAGCTCAGTGCTTCTTTCCTATTCATGTCTCACCTGCTTCTCCCACTTGGGCTTTGCAGCAGGCGAGACGCTCTCTGCAGCTGCCCTTTTCTACATCACATCCACATGGGTCTGGAGACCTCCTGATCCCTGGCTTCGGGATGGCATTCATTCCAGTCCTGAGACTTGGTTCATATCCAACGGCCAGGACGCTCACGTTGGGTAATCCATGACCACGCCTCCCTACTCCCGCTGCCTTTCTGGCCTTCCGCGGCCAGTCGCCTTTCCCTGGTCACTCCCGCTACCTGACTGCTCAGCGGGAGCGACTTCCAACTCCAACTCCTGGGTGTAGGCCTAACACCCAGGCTTCCACGCAGCTTCCCGCGAGCGCTCGTTCACTCGCTCGCCCACACGCTCTGTGTGTCTCTCTCTCTCTCTCTCTCTCGCACCGACTTGTTCTCTTGCTCCCTGTAACCTCCGTCTCCTCTTTTCCTTTCTCTCGTTCTTTTTCCTTCCCTTCTGATCTTTCTGTTCTTTTCTTTCTGTCCCCCTTCCAACCGACTCGCGCTTCTTTATATTACGAGGGGCCATAGCAGCTGCAGCACATTAGCCACAGGAACAATCATGGATGTGGGCAGTCCCTCACCTGTGCACTAGGTGAGAAACACCCACACCGCAGATCGCCCCGTGGCTTGCTATGGCCCAACGCCCCCTCACTAAGCCACCGTGAGTGTGGTGATTATTTATATAAAAAAATGGCCTTTGCTGAGCGAGCTGTGGACCCATAACACCAAACTGCCATCTTCAAGTCTCCCCACTGGTGTTCTATGGGGTTTAAGTCTGGGCTTTGGCTGGACCACTCAGTGACACCCAGAGACTTGTCTTGAAGTCACTCCGGTGTTGTCTTGGCAGTATGCTTTGGGTTATTGTTGTGGGGGTGAACTGTCCCTCCTGGTAGAGTTCATATGCAGTATGAATTAGGTTTTCTTTAAGGACCTTTCTGTATTTGGCTGCATTCATCCTTTCCTTAATTCTAACCAGCCTCCCTGTTCCTGCACCCCCATTGCATGATGCTGCCCCCACCATGCTTCACTATAGGGATTGTATTAGGCAGGGGATGAGCTGTACCTGGTGTTGACCAGGCATAGTCCTTGCAGTACTGCACAAAGAGTTTAATATTGTTTTCATCAGACCGGAGAAGTCTTTTTATAGTACTTTCTGAGTTATTTAAATGCTGTCACATACTTTTCACTCCAGAGTGGCTTCCATATAGGCACTGGACCACACATGGCTAACCGATGGAGTGCTGCTACCATCTCTGTTATGTATTGAGATAAATGTAATAATGTTTGGTCAGTATTCCTAGGCGGCAGGGGGCGCTCCAGTGGTTTTTGGAGATATCTTTGTACAAGTGGTTGGAGGGAACTCTCAGTAAAAAGGCTACTGTGCAGTTAACATAATTTCCAGCCTTGGTGTCTATTATTGAATGTCTGCCCATCTTCAGCCTCAAATTACCGGACATAATAATCTCAAGAAGGTCCTTTGAAGCTCTATTACAGTGACCATAGAGTTCTTGGTCACCCATGTAACCAAGTCCCTCAGTTTGGCTGGACGACCAATGCTAGGAAGAGTCCTGGTGGTTCCAGACTTCTTCTGTTTCACAGTTATTGAGTACACTGTGCTCCAGAGAACACTAAAAGATTTAGAAATGGTATTATGCCCTTGCCATGGTCTATGCCTCACTGCAGTTTGATAGATTAATGGGCAAAAATGAGAAATGTATCCATTTAATACTAAACCGACTACACAATAAAGTGTACAGAGAGTGTAGGGGTCTGAATAGATCTGAATTGACTGTATTTCTGCAACCCCATTCTTTATTGCCATGGATCATGCTGCCTAACATGTCCAGGGTTTGGACTCAAATTTGGTTTTCCTCCTACAACATGGTGTCTGCAAGCTGGCTTGATGTGCCCTGTGATGGACTGGCAAGTCTACAGTTAATTTCTGCCTTACACGTCATGTTGTTAGAAAAGGCACCATTCCTTTGTGACAGTGTAAAACACAATAAATGTCAAAAAGCTTTCATTTCATTTAAACTTGTACACCTTTTAAGTAAACACGGCACCTCGATTTATAATCAGCTGTCAAGAGCTGCTGTTTGCTTACAGACAGAGCCTTCATCAGTGGTCTCTCACTCCTGAAGCAAACCTGTTAAGAAAAGGACCAGTCCTCCTTTATGGCCAGTCCTTACACTCTGACAGCCTTCAACAAGTTACATAATCACCAAAGCTGTTATAAAAGTCAATTTCTTGTTGTTTTAGTAAACTGCCGCTATTTTCTGGTTAACGAGCACAGGGCTAAATAGTCCCATTTTATACTGACAGATGACTTAAAGGCAAGTAGCAGGAAAGCCATCATTCTCACAGTGATATTATTTGTGGGAATGGATGGTAGTGGGAACAAAAACAAAATGCTGTTAGGATTTTGAAAACATTCAAGCATTTGATTTTACATGAAAGAAACTGTCAATTTCTTTTTTCTTGCCAGTAATGATGAAGTGCATAAGAAAATAAAGACAGATAAAAGAGGGCTAAACTGTGCCAGTTTGTAATATGGATTTGACATGTCAGTTTCTGCATCAAAATGGCAGACCCAACAATATATTGAGATCTTATCAGGTAAAAACAAGAGGTACAGACACCCTTCATGACAACTATTGTAAGAGGAAAGCATAAGTTGTCATCAGCGTGATAACCATTATCTGGAAGTTGTCAGAAGTGCGAGAATTGTGCTATATTTATCTTGTGAAAGTTGGATATATTGACAGATCCCGGTTTCCATTTTCATGAACTGCTTGCACAGACAGTTTGAGGAAGATGGAGTCTCGATCCACATACAGGAGACTGTCCTTTAGAGCTGCTCCCTGAATAAATATCAGCCTCAGCCGCAGTGGTATTATTGAAACGATTGTTAGTACATTTAGATGATTGTAAGAATAAATTGAGGAAAGATTTGGCAACACTGTTTAAAGAAAAGAATGATATCCGTGAAGAGCCTTGTTTTTAGATGTTTTTAAACATTTAGCTTAAGGTTTATATAAAAGTGTAGGATGTGAGTGAAGTTTAGACAAGAACAAGTTATTATTATGCCAAATGTCATTGAGTTGAACATTGAGGGTCCTCAGAGTTGCACTGTTTGCTACTCTGCTTGGCAACCTCTTCAGTGTATCTATGGTTCTTTGTATTAAATACTTGCTAAAATTGTTATGAAATTTATCATTACTTGATATGAATCTGAGCCCTCCAATTACAGTACAACGATATCGTTCTGGGTCAAATGGCCTCTCTTGGACTTGGATTAGGAAGTTACAGAATAAGGACGGGTCAGACTTCCCAGAGATAACATTGACAACACTTGTCTCTTCCACCCTGAGGAGAGAAGCCAGTAGGCAAACATTTCAAACACCAAAAGCAGTACATGGAATGAGCATAAACAATTGGGACAGACACCCTGTGACTTTGGATAAAAGTGAAAATGGGATAAGATGTGTGTCTGTCAGCTTGTGATATGACAATACTCTCTGGCAGCCTCTCATACTCAGTTTAGCACCAAGATGGCTAAAATATATAAAATGTGTTGCTTTTAAATATGCAGGTGTAAATAAAATGTAGGAGTCAAGAGACCTACCAAAATCCATACAGACCCTCAATGGAGTTTGTTCCCTGACTATGTGGTGGGGTAGCCTGTTCACTCACCCTCCTGAGTCAAAACGTTTAGCCACCTTCTCACCTTTCCATTCTGTCTTTTTCAGTCCAGGTAGCTTCATCCCACCAGCTGAATATCTGCCACAGAATCTCCTCCAAGTATGAGACTCAGAGGGTCTTCTTTCTTAAACTCCATTATGGTGTGAGCCCTGGCATAGTCTCCAGAATCACTTTTGATATATTGGAATAGCTGTACATTTATCTTGATTCTCCCGGACCTCCCTAAAGGGCAGATTCTTAGCTCCCCTACGAGAAGTAAAATGGTCCCTCTCCTCCAAGTCCGGCACCAGGTGCTACTCTCTAGTGTACAGGAAGTATTGGCCTCCTGCTAGGCCTCAGTGAGTGCATTTACATGTGCTTTAAAATCCCAGTTATTCACAGGAACCCTGTTTCAAAAATCGAGGACCTCCTTGCTGGCTCATTTGAGGAAGATGGTAACCCACCTGGGCGAGAGGGGGCGCTGTTGCTAACTGTTTTCCTTGCAGCTCCCAGAAAACTTCCAATGAGTGAAATTAGCCCCGCCTCTTGTGGTCCTCTCGTTAAAAAAAGCCCGGCTGCCTCCACTGAGTTGTCTTTTTGAGACCTGTTCCAGACGAGTGAGAGCTCTATGGAAAACCTTCATTTGTTGTTTTGGCTAAAGTTAAAGCTGAATTTATTTTCTGTTTTTATATCCTGCAGGGTTATGTTAGCTGTTGCCAATTGTTTAAGTTTATTGAAGAAAATCAGGGAATTAAATGGGACTACCTGGTAGTTTTCCCAAATATTTTTCATTTTTTTCGGTTCTGTTTGAATTTGTGCTCCACCAGCTCACAACCCTTACTCTGGTTAAAGCTATTGGTCTATAAGAAACCTGGATAACATGCCTGGATTTTTTCCGGGAGTAACCCTGTTATTTGGCCATGTAAACCCTTTTTTTAAATTGTAATCATCCCATACAAATAGATCAATTTTTACAAAAAAAATAGGATTGAAAATAAATCAACCCCCACCCCTGAGAAAGAGAGCATGGCCAATGGACTATAACTTAAAAATAGTAAAAATGAATAAATTGAGTTTATTAGGTGAATACAGATAAATGGAGAAGAGAAAGAAATGGGGAGAGAATCTACTTCCTCAGTGCTTTAAGAGCTTAAAAAGTTCTCACAGATCCATTAAGTGAGAATTAGATTTTTTTCCAATTTCAAATAATATGAAACATTAGTTACCCACTGACTTAAAAGAGGAGAGTTAGTATTCTTCCAGTTTAGTAAAATAAGTCTACATGCCAATAGTGCAGTAAATAAAGGCAATCACAGTTTGTTTGTCCTTCTCCACTTTGAGCCCATCTGGAAGAACCGCAAACACAGCTGTTAGTGGATTAGGAGGGATTGTGACACCAAGGCTGTCTGAAAGGCACTTCAAAATTTTGGTCCAGAATAATGTTAATTTGGTACAGGCCCAAAACATGTGACCCAGTGAGGCTGGAGCTTGATTGCAGCGTTCACAGGCTGGATCTTGCCCTGGAAACATTTTGGATAATTTTAAGAGAGACAGATGTGCTCGATATATAATTTTGAGTTGGATAATTGTATGCTTTGCACATATGGAGCTCAAATAAATTCTCTGCATTTCTACCTTCCACTACCTTTCTGATATGTTGAGTGAGAGATCCTTTTCTCATTGTCCTCTTGGATCTTTGAAAGGGAGGGACTGTAAAATATTTTTATATATTGCAGAAATGCTCTCTGAGTCCTTGAGACTGAGCACTTTTTTTCAGCATAGAGGAAGGAGGGAGATGAGGGAAATCGGTCAGGTTCTGTTTGACAAAGTTTCTGATTTGAAGATATTGAAAAAAATGTGTTGCTGGAAAGTTAAATTGGAATGTAATTGTTCTTAGGATGCAAAGATGTTGTCTATATAAAGATCTCTAAGTAATTTAATCCCAAATGTTTTCCAGATATTAAAAACTGCATATGTTTGCGAGGGTTGAAAAAGGTGGTTCTCTTGCAGAGGTGCCACAGATGAAAGATTCTCCATCTTAAAATTCTTTCTACATTGGTTCCATAATATGAGTGAGTGAAGCACAATTGGGTTGTAAGTATATTGGCGATAACTTGCATTTATTGGGGCACAAAGCAGGGAATATAGAGAAGTACTGCAAGATTTTATTTCTATTGCGGACGAAGCCTGTGTATGTTCATCTATTTGTGTCCAGGTTTTTATAGCTTGTGTTTGCTGCCCAGTAATAAAACTGAAAGTTTGGTAGAGCCATGCCACCTTCTGTCTTAGGTCTTTGTAGAGTCGCTCTTTGGATACATGCATGTTTTAGGTTCCAAATAAATGAGGTTATGGTTGAATTTAATTGCTTAAAGAATAATTTATTGATGTATATTGGAATGTTTTAAAATAAAAAGAGAAGCTTAGGAAGGATATTCATCTTAACAACGTTAATTCTTCCAGCTAGATTGAGATGAAGGGTTGACCATCTATGCAAGTCTTGCTTATTTTTTTCCATACAAACGGCAAAATTTTGTTGATTAAGAGCTTTATGTTTACTTGTGATATTTACCCCTAGGTATTTAAACTGATCTGCAATGATAAAAGGGAAGGTGTCCAATCTGATATTGTATGCTTGAGAATTCACTGGAAAGAGCACACTTTTATTCAAATTCATTCTGAGACCAGAGATCTTTTGAAATTCTGTGAGTGCTGTTAAGACTGCAGGCACAGTATTTTGTGTGTCTGATATATACAGTACCATGTCATCTGCATATAGAGAAATATTCTGTTCAAGTCCTTCTCTGATAGTCCCCTTTATCTGATCAGCATTTCGACAGTGAACTGCCAGTGGTTCATTGGCGATTGCAAATAGTAGTGGTGACAAGGGACATCCTTGTCTGGTACCACGTTCTAGTTTAAAGTAGTCTGAACAAATGTTGTTAATACAAACTGAGGCTTCTGAATTGGTATATAGTAATTTGATCCATGAACAGATATTCAGGCCAAACCCAAATTTCTCTAATGTAGTAAAAAGGTAGTTTTATTCAATCATATCAAATGCTTTTTCTGCATCCAACGATAATAATAACTCCGGGGTGTTTGACCGGGTTACAGTTAAGGATTTCATAGCCTGCTCATGTGTTAGTGTCACTTTTGTTTCCAGCAGCTTCAGGCAGAAAATGGTAGAAACGGCCACAAACAGGCAAATGTTCAGGAAATCACATTTTTCCTTCTCCTGATAGAAATGATCAGTTTCAGCATTTCAGAAATTGTTACATTTATGTTGATGAGCTGAATGTACAGTGCTAAGGGGGAGCATTTTAGGGAGTAAAACATTAAAAGTAACTTGTATTACATAGTCAACTAACATAATGCAATACTTATTTTTTTGAAGTAAAAATACCTGCTTTATTTTTATTCCAGCAGTACTGGTTATAAGGCAAAAAGGAAACATACACTTTTGCAGGGCTCAATGGAACAGTCAAAAAGAAAAGTGTGCTGTGTGCAATCCAGTAACCAAACTTTAATGATAAAGCATCAGATTAGTTTTCATCCAGATATTTGCTATAGACATGTTGAAACAGTGCGATTGAGCGGTGTAGGTACTGGTGTTCATATCGTGAAACATTGGTGATGTAAGAAAGGGGATGAATGTGATTTACTTCTCAGCACATGAAGAGTGCACAAGAAAATGATCACATTGTGTTTCTGGTCGGGATCATGAAGGTTCATATATGGATTTAGGATTAAATAACAAATGCTGGCCAGTCAAATGTGCAGTTTTTCATACAAAAGAAGCAAAACATAGCACAAAGGTAATGTACTTTTTATTTCTAATGCATTACATTTAAAAATAAGTAATTACATGACATATTTAGTTATTTTTTGTAGATAATGAGTAATGTAATTAAGTTACTTTTAAAAAGTAATGATCCTCACACTGCTCTGGAGACACTGTCTCCATGCTTGTCTTTAGATTCACGATGGCCGAGGATGACTTTTAACTCTCTTTTTGTGCAGTTTAATGATGTTGGAGGTTTTGCCATTTGGGGAATTCCATAAGGAGACTCTCACATGTAAAAAATGAGGTTTCTTCTTTATCCCGGTTTTGTGTGTACATGTTAACACACTCACCGAGTCTTCCCCTGGCTCTAAGCAATTTGGCTAATGGCCTCCTGTTTCCACCTATTGACCTGGAGGTTTTGTTTAACCTTCCTCTCCTAATGAAATGACCAGGAGCCTTGGTGACAGCAGAGTCTTCTGCTTTTTAGTGTCTGTCCAGCCTGCATGACTTTCTCAATCTCATTTCTACTGACTCCCATGCCTAATGTTCTTCCAGGACATCCAACATATGGGTGTTCAGCTCCTAAGAATTTCCTGCATTGCCATGTCGTGGGCCTCTTTTACTTTTATTTTTGCATCAGAGTGCATACATAGGATCCTTCCTTCACTTTGCTCTTGTTGCCACTGCCCCGGCAGCTTTTTGTCAGGCATACAACTTCAGAAGCTTCACCCTACAACCCAGCTATTCTTCAGCTCTTTTAGGAGGAGATAGTGTGACATGTTTGCTATTATGTTTTGACAGCTTTTTTCCATTACAAATTAATATGCAACTAAAGATTATCCCAGCAGTACTGGATGCAAGGCAAGTATCTGGAACGTCTTCCCACCACTGCACCCACGTGTATACATCCACGTCATCTGCTCATTCTAGGACAACCATTGAAGTTGTGCCAATCAGTTTTAAAGTCTATGATCATAACAGAGTTCCATAAAATCCCCTGCTAGAAAGAAAAAAAGACTGTTCTTTTGTCATTCATGAAAATGATGGACTTGGAGGAAAAAAACTGTAATCATTTACATTCTGAAAGTAACCAGATTTTTAAAAACCGTTATTAAAGGATGTGAAAACATTCATACAGTATCCTCCTTTATGATGTTTGAGGCTAACTTTGAAGTTGATCGGTTGAAGAAGAAAGAATGGTTTTGTTGTTGGAGAAACAGGAGGAACCGGATGATCTGAAATGAGATCAACCTGACCTTAATTTATACAGGTTGAGCATTCCTAATCCAAAATCCCAAAATCTGAATCTTTTTGACCACTGACATGATGTCACCTATGTTGCTTCTATTTTTTTTTTCACTTCTGAGAGTATATGAAGAACATATGTGCAGATTCCAAACATATTTATTCATTCTGA